>NW_004444064.1:3254373-3292672 GCF_000243295.1 Trichechus manatus latirostris
AGCCTTCCCCTAGAGCGGACAGAGAGCCTTCCCCTAGAGCGGACAGAGAGCCTTCCCCTAGAGCCGGTGCCCTGAATTCACTTCCAGCTTCCTAATTTGTGAGAAAATAAAATCGCTGTTCATTCAAGCCGCCCACTTGTGGTATTTCTGTTACAGCAGCACTAGGAGACCAGGACACCAGATGATTCTAATGTACAACCAAGCCAGAAACCAAACCCACTGCCGTCAAGTTGATTCTGACTCAGAGCTACCCTGTAGGACAGAGTAGAACTATCCCATAGGGTTTCCAAGGAGTGGCTGGTGAATTCAAACTGCTGACCTTTTGGTTAGCAGCCTGAGCTCTGAACCACTACGCCACCAGGGCTCCCTAACATGCAGCAGGTCCTGGCTGCTTCCCCAGGTGTGGGACAGAGACCCAGGCCCAGAGGAAGAGACTGGCCCAGTTTGGTCCCGGGGAGCCCATGGCAGGCTCGGAGCACTGTCCTGCCCCACAGACAGGAAGGGGCGCGCTTGGTGGTCAGCGCCAACCAGTTCATCAGCCAGGAAGGGCCATTTTCACCCGGGGTGGTTCGCTCCCAGAACCTTCACTAATCCCCTGCCCAGCTGAGTGGTTCCTGCTTGGAGAATGCCATAAATTCCACCCAGAACCCAGGGAACACATCACCCATACCACACCCATTGCTGCCGACTCATAACGACCCTACAGGACAGAGCAGAACTGCCCCCTCGGGTTTTCAAGCATCAGCTGATGGATCTGAACTGCTGACCTTTGGTTGGTAGCTGTAGCTGTTAACCACCACATCACCAGGGCTCTGGGAACATAACTAGAGGTAAGTTACTTGACAAAACAATCACAAAGCAAAAAGCCAAGTTTGGGGCCACACCCCCCTACCTCCAGAGAGCATTAGAAGTGGGCCAGAGATGTCTGCCCTGAGGCATGGGGCCCACTGGGGACACTTCCTTGTTCCTGCCCCTTCCCCGGCTGCTGGACACAGGGGGAGTGGCGGAAACATGGTCTCGGGCCCAAGACCACGCAGTTTTTTGCACAGGAAGTCATTCAGACACCTACTTCAGTTTCCTCTGCCGTGGCTTTCACTCCTCACTGAACGCACAATTCGAGTCCGTAATTCACTTAACAGGTTTGCACCAGGACGGGTATGTGGTTTAACACGAGAGCTGGGCGAGGCACGAGGCTCACAGCAGATAACACTGCCCTTCCACATGCTGAGCTCCGCTGCTCCAAGCGTTCAAAACTGCCCAAAGTGACGGTAACACTAGAAAAAACATGCTCTACATATAAAAATAAGATTTGCAAACCACTCTGGCTGCATTGTATGGGAAAGACATGATCTAAGCGATCCTGGGTTCCGCTGACAGGGAAGTCCTAGCAAATCAGGGACTGACCACCAGGGGGAGCCAGAGACCGGGGGATTTCTTATCCAGGCACAAAAGTCCCAATGCGAGGATTTAACCAAAAAGTTACATTTTTTTCTCCACTTAGTTGGACTTTTTTAAGAATGAAAGTAATGCACACGTTGTAATACATAAAGGATACAAAGGTCTGGGAAGGAAACGCAAATATTCTCTCCATCTCCACGGCCCAATGAAAATGGGCACAGATCCGTCTACATCTCCTCTGCTCATAAGAACACGTGGACACACACATAGAAATAACTTTTTAAATAGAAGGGAACCGCATCACCTACATCACTGAGACTGTTTTCAGTTAGGAATCCATCAAGGCCAAGAACATAATGGACACCTCTCACCCACTCTCGTCTGATGGTGTTAATGCCATTTCCCGGTGGTCTGTTTGGATTGATTGCTGTAAGTGATGCTGGACTGACCTCCTTGTAAGGGGAGTTTCCATGGGTTGTGGCCTGCATCACCTTTTATCTTACAAGAGATAAAAGGAGAGAGAAGCAAGCAGAGAGGGGGAGACCACCTACCATCAAGAAAGAAGAGCTGAGAGCAGAGCATGTCCTTTGGACCTGGGATCCCTGTACTGAGAACCTCCTAGACCCAGGGGAAGACTGATGCCAGGACACATGGAGATCTCCAAGGTACACCAGGCCACGGATGTTGAAAGCAGACAAGGACCTTCCTCCTAAACTGTGTGCCCACAAAGAGAAAGCCTTTCCCTAGAGCTGGTGCCCTGAATTCAGACTTCTAGCCTCCTGAACAGGGACAGATAAATTTCCGATTGTTAAAGCCATCCACTTGTGGTATTTCTGTTATAGAAGCACTACATGACTAAGACAGAATTTGGTCTGTTTGGATTGGTTGTTGTAAACAATGCTGGACTGACAGTGGCAGATGGGGGCTTCTATGTGTGTAGCACACCTCCAGAAAGGGATCCCCAGGTCAAAGAGATGAAGATCCTGGATTTAATGAATAGAGAGGGCCCGAGTCCCTTCCAACGTGGATGTGATGATTCACAAGGCCCCAGCAGCACACAAGCAAGTCCACTCAAAACATGGCCAACCTGATGGGTAGAAAACAGTGCATTTTGTTGTCTTCCTCAGTGTGGGGAAGTTGGAATAAAGTGAATGTATTTTGCATGTGTGACAAATGCAAATCTTTGAGGGCCTGAGAGCGGACTGTGGTAGACAGAATAATGGCCCTCCAAATATGCCCCATGTGTTACAATATGTGTGCCACCTGTCTGTAAGTGGAGGCTTGCGTGTTGCTATGATGCTGAACAGGTTTCAGCAGAGCTTCCAGACTAAGCGGGACTGGTAAGGAAGGCCTGGTGATGGACTTCCGAAAATCAGCCAATGGGAACCCTATGGATCACGACGGTCCGATCTGCAACCAATCATGGGAATGGCACGGGACCGGGCAGCGTTTCCTTCTGCTGTGCATGGGGTCGCCATGAGTCGGGGGCTGACTCAACAGCAAATAACAGCAACAACAATGATGTCCACATCCTAATCCCTGGAATCTGTGGATACGTTATTTTACATGGCAAGGGGCAATTAAGATAGGAGATGGAGTTAAGCTTGCTAATCAGCTGAACTTAAAATAGGGAGATTATCTTTGATTATCCAGTTGGGACCAATGTAATCACAAGGGTCCTTAAAAGAGGAAGAAGGAGGGAGAAGAGTCAGAACAAGAGAATGATATCATGAGAAAGGCTTGACCAGCTGTCTTAGTCATCTAGTGCTGCTATAACAGAAATGCCACAAGTGGATGGCTTTAACAAAGAGACACTTATTCTCTCACAGTCTAGTAGGCTACAAGTCCAAATTCAGGGCATCACCTCCAGGGGAGGGCTTTTCTCTTCTCTGTGGCTCTGGAGGAAGGTTCTTGTCATTAATCTTCCCCAGGACTAGGAGCTTCTCTGCACAGGAACCCCGGGTCCAATGGACATGCTCTGCTCCCAGCACTACTTTCTTGGTGGTATGAGGTCCCCAACTCTCTGCTCGCTTCCCTTTTCTTTCATCTCTTGTAAGGTAAAAGGTGGTGCAGGCCACACCCCAGGGAAACTCCCTTTACATTGGATCAGGGGTGTGACCTTAGTAAGGGTGTTACAATCCCACCCTAATCCTCTTTAACATAAAATTACCATCACAGAATGGAGGACAACCACACAATACTGGGAATCATGGCCCAGTCAAATTGATACTCACATTTTTGGGGGGACATAATTCAATCCATGACACCCGCCATTGCTGGCTTTGAAGATGGAAGACAGCCACTAGCCAAGGAACGTGGGCAGCTTCTAGAAGCTGGAAAGAGCCAAGAAATGGGTTCCCTCCTGGGCCCTTCCAGAAAGGAATGCAGCCTGCTGGCACCTCAATTTTAGTCCATGAGGCCCATTTTGGACTTCTGACCTCCAAAACTGTAAAGTAATAAATGTGTGTTGTTTTGAGCCACTAAGTTATACAGATGACATAACCTTGCTTGCTCAAAGTGAAGAGGACTTGAAGCACTTACTGATAAAGATCAAAGACCACAGCCTTCAGTATGGATTACATCTCAACATAAAGAAAAGAAAAATCCTCACAACTGGACCAATAAGCAACATCATGATAAACGGAAAAAAGATTGAAGTTGTCAAGGATTTCATTTTACCTGGATCCACAATCAACACCCATGGAAGCAGGAGTCAGGAAATCAAACGCATTGCATTGGGCAAATCTACTGCAAACGGTTAGCCATTGCTCATCGAGTCAATTCGATTCTGGCTCATGGCGACCCTAGAGGACAGAGTAGAACTGCCACATAGAGTTTCCAAGGAGCTCCTGGTGGATTTGAACTGCCAACCTTTTGGTTAGCAGCCGTAGCACTTAACCACTACACCACCAGGGTTTCTGCTGCAAAAGACCTCTTTAAAATGTTGAAAAAGCAAAGATGTCACTTTAAGGACTAAGGTGTGCCTGATCCAAACCAAGGTGTTTTCAATTGCCTCATATGCATGTGAAAGCTGGACAATGAATAAGGAACACCAAAGAAGAATTGATGTCTTTGAATTATGGTGTTGGCGAAGAATATTGAATATACCATGGACTGCCAGAAGAATGAACAAATCTATCTTGCAAGAAGTACAGCCAGAATGCTCCTTAGAAGAGCAGATGGTGAGACTTCGTCTCACATACTTGGACATCTTATCTGAAGGGATCAGTTCCTGGAGAAGATCATCATGCTTGATAGAGTAGAGGGTCAGCAAAAGAGAGGAAGTCCCTCAACCAGATGGATTGACCCAGTGGCTGCAACAATGGGCTCAAGCATAGCAACAATTGTGAGGATGGAGCAGGACCAGGCAGTGTTTCATTCTGTTGTACATAGGGTCACCATGAGTCGGAACCGACCCGATAGCACCTAACAACAACGAGAAGTTTGTGGTACTTTGCCCCAGCAGCTCAGGAAACTCATGCAGTCTGCATATCCCTGCCTACTCTGAAGCAAGGCCTGATTCTCTGCCCTTGCATTTCTTCGTCTGCGGATACCATTTCACATCCTTTCCCACTTTTCTGTAGCTTCCCTGGCATCTCTGATGTTGCAGGGACTCTGTTTTATAGGGTCAGTACTCTTCAATCAGTCATGTTTTTGCAAACGCTTTCCTCTGGCTTGTTCTCATTTTTCTTCCTCATCTATTCGTCCATCTTTATGCTCAAAGTGCATCCTTCTTTCCGTTTCCTGTGGTCCTCTGAGCGTCCTGTCTTGTTTAAGGTCCTCCCTGCAGTGGGGTCGCTCAGATAGTCCCCTAAGTGATAACCTGGGATCTTTAGTGTCTCCTTTTTAATATTTAGACCTTTAAGCCACAGCTTCTCACACTGTGTGGAAGGGCCAGATTTTCCCCCAAGGAGCGCTGACTGATACTTTTGTAAAATATAATGAAAACGTCAGGGTAATGCCCACGTGTTATAAAAGTTTCTAACACGTACTGTTACTTCCTGTACTATCTTGACACAGACCAGAACAGACACCTCGTGGCCGGCAGCGGCCCCAGACCGCACTCTGAGGAGCACTGGGTTAGCCACGTGGAATTCATTTTTGTGTATTAGGTCACATGTGGGGGATCTGCTTTCTTCCAGCGGCACAGACAAACCTGTCGAAGCCGTTGGCTAAGTAAGCCCCTCTTTCCACAAGAACTGAAGTGCTACCTTTATCCCACACAGCGCACTTACTGGGCGGCTAACGCGTGTCCAGCCCTGGGCTGATCCAGTTCCGAGCGGTCAGCAAACCCCATGCCAATGATGAGCAGCCACCAACAGGCCCAAGGGCCAACGGGGCCTCAGTCGGGGCTCAGGCCCAGGAAGCCCTCCGTCCCTCCCGGACCCACTCGGCCGGCAGGAGAGCCCCCGGCCCTGGTGTGCGGCGCGCAGGACCGCAGGCCGAGGGGCAGGCAGCGAGGTGGGCAGGGAGGAGCAGGAAGAAGGGACGACCCAAGAGGGAGAAGAGACGGGAAGGGCGGGGTGAGTGCGCGCCATCACGTTCTGTGTCGATGGACAGGTTCTGGGATCTCCGCGTGGCGTGGGTGGGTGTGTGTCTGTGTGTGTGTGTGAGAGAGAGAGGTGTGTGTGTATGTGTGCGTGTGAGGGTGTGCGTCAGTGGGCATGAGTGTCTCTGACTGTGAGGGTTATGTGAACACGTCTGAGTCTGCGTGTGCTGTTGAGTGTGTGAGCGTGAGACTATGTGAATGTGTGCACGAGTGTGAGGATGTGTACGAGTGTGGGTGTGAATGCGTGTGAATATTTGAGTGTATGTGAGTGTGAGGGTGTATGAGTGTGGATGTGAGTGTGGATTTGAGTGTGTTTATGTGCGTCTGAGAATGTGTGAGCGTGTGCGCGTGAATGTGAGGATGTCGGTGTGAGTGGGTGTGACTGTGAGCATGGGTAGGTGTGAATGTGTGTGGGTGTGAGCGTGTTTGGGTATGTGTGAGAAGTGTGCATGGGTGTGTGTGAGCGTGTGTGGGTGTGAATGTGTGTGTCTGTGCGTGAGAATGTGTGTGCATGCATGTGTGTGAGCGTGGGTGGGTGTGAATGGCACACTTCCCACCTCCAGGACTCTGGCAATTGAAGCAGCCCAGACTCCACGTGGACGGCCCCTTCCCCCACCCCAGCGGACGGGCGGGGTGCTCTCCTGGTTCAATCTGTCCTAACGCCCCCATTTCAGAGGCTGCAGTGGTGTCTGCAGCTCTAGGAAGCCGCGCCTCTGCCCACGGCCTCAACCCAGCCCAGTGAGCAGACAGCAGAACAAAGGCAACATTTTTGCCTGGAGAACAGCCCTTCTGGGTCCATTTAAGCTGGACATGGATATTCCATTAAGTCTGAAAATTGCAAGAACACAGTCTGAAGGAAGTTATAAAAACGAACATCGATTCCACTGAAGATGAGCTTGTTTTGAGGGGCGGGGACACTACAGCTCCTCATCACACTCCCGCCTCGGGCTCCAGCGGGGGTCCGCCCCTCTCTGCACACAGCTGGGCCCAGGGCGAAGGGCAGCTGCTCCCCTGCCACGTCCCCAAGTCAGCTGTCCACCGCCCTGGCCCCGTGATGTTCTCCACACGCCTCTAAACAATCAAGGGGAAGGAAGAAGGTGCCCCATGAACTCAAGCTCGTCTCACTCCCTCCTCTTGGTCCTCCGTGCGGGCGCGCAGCCGCGGGTCGAGAGCAAATGGGTCTGTTTTGCCACCGATTTAAAGGCTGTAGTGACAATCCTTCACATGGGTGTCAAACAACTGGGGTTCACAGGGTGCCCTGCTCCTTGATCTGGAGGGAAGCCCTCCCCAGGCTCCCCTGCAGGGAGCCCCAATCCCGCCCCAATGCTCAGGGCCCCGAGCCTCTCCAGAACACCCAAAGAAGGCTGACTGTCCCCAGGAGCCTGAGCTGGCCTCGTGGAGAAGCGCCTCCTACGTGGATGGGCCAAGAGCAGCCTGGTGTCAGCAGGCAGAGCTCCTGGTGTCCGCATGGAGAGCAAGGTTTCCAGAGCCACCGCACCTGTCCCAGCATGTACCTGACCTCGCACACACTCGACCCTGCACGTGGCACCTGTCCCCACGTGCCACCTGTCCCTACACACCCCTTCCCCTCCACACACCTGTCCCTCCATGCACCTTTCCCCACATGTGGCACCTGTCACCGCATGTGGCACTGTCCCTGCACACACCTGTCCCCGCACTCACCTGATGAGGGCACCCAGGAGACATGTTCCACGTGGCCCGTGTAGCAGGGACATCACCTTCTGTGAATGCCTCTGTCCCACACTGCCACCCCTCCCACTCACCTGCAAAGGAGGACTCGGTGTCACCCCGTGAAGCTGCAGCAGCCACACCCTACTCTGTGGCACAGGAAGTGTATATACACACACCTGCAGTCCTGCGGCTGGGCGCCCAGGAGCGGGTCACAGTCACCTTCTCCGCCTGGGTGACATCCTTACCACAGACCCCCGGGCACCCGTCTGCTTGTCAAGAGCTCAGTGTCATCACACGGGTCCTCACAGCCCCCCTTGCAGCCGATGCTTTTTTGAGTCCATTTGCAGGAGAGAAAAACCAAGGTGCAGCAAACACACCTAACCTAATGCAGTCACAGTGCTCGGCGAGGAGACCCTGGCCCTCGGCGCAGAGGAGACGATCAGGAACCCACAGCCGTTGTCTCACAGCGTGGGAGGCCGTGATGCGGCCGGCCCCTAAACACCGCTTGTCTCCCTGAAGACAGCATCAGGACTGGGGGCCCTAAAGGTCACGGCAGAACGAAAGAGACAGGGTGGCCTCCTCAAAGGCCTGGACCAAGTCCGCTCGGACCCAGTGGAAACGTCACATGGCGTAATTCAGCCCCAATGTCTCCCTGGTTCTCTGTGACTCTCATGCCTCCCGGGACGAATCCCAGCGTCCAGTTTGCCCCACGGCTCCCCAAGTGATGCCAGACCAGAGCCTCTGTCCTTCAAAGAGGGATTGAGACGGGCCACTTTACACACGTTACAGCGTTAACGACTCGATACTGCCCAGTCTTTTCAGAATGTTACCTATAAAAATACAGGGTATTTGTTATAAACACTGAGAAGACTGAACTACGCGTCCCACCCCATCATTCAGACTTCCTCCCAACAACTGAACAAACGTGGCATGTTTCAACCTCCCTGTTCCTCTGTGATGCTTCGAACAGCTTTAAGGTCAAAAGAAAGGAAACATTAAAGACAGCCCATGACCCCTTCCGAAATGAAACAGTCGTTAATATTTTCCTTGGCGAAACTCTTAAGTCAAGTCTCAAAAAGCATTAACATCTGTGCAAGCTGCTGTTTTTCCTAGACCCTACTTGGAGTTTTCTCATGCAGCCACGACAGTAAAAGGGGCAGGGGTCTCCCTTCAGGGCCCTTCTCGGAGGGGAATTTAAGGGGGTTAAGAGCTACGGCTGCTAGCCACAAGGTCAGCAGTTCGAATCCACCAGGTGCTCCTCGGAAACCCCATGAGGCAGTTCTACTTTGTCCTATAGGGTTGGTAGGAGTCGGAATCAACTTGACGGCAATGGGTTGCGTTGGGTTTTTTTGGTAGGAGACCCCGGAGCACGCTGGTGGCCAAGGAGACTAGTGGGCAGTTCTGACGTTTGGGGTTCTTGGTTTCCACCACATGGGAGGTGAGTGAGCCTCAGATGAGAGAGCTGAGACCCCTCCGCTTCCAATGAAGCAGCAGATCCTGAGACAATCTCCACGCCACGAGCTGAGGGGCTTGGGGAGAGATTCTATCCTGGATGGCCTGCTGTGAAGTCGTCAACTGCTTTGACCGCTGGAGCCGAGTGCCCAGGAAAGTGTCCTGCGGAAGCTTCTAGACCCACAGTGGCATGATGGGACATTGCTGTGACTTCCCTTAATAAACAAAATAGAGCTGGCCATTGCCCTGCTGGCCCAGCTGGCCCAGCAGCGTGTTCTGATGCTCAAACCAGAGCAGCAGCTGACCACCAGGGAGGAGAGACAGCCTAAGTCCCTGGTGATGTGGTTCTTTGGGGCGTGAGGTGGTCTCACCAGCAAGGTGGGTTTTGAAAAGTGATGACATGGTTTCCACGAAAGCCCATGTGGCCCACAGGGTGGTCAAATGGCAGCAGCTGTGGCTCAGATGTCCAGCAGACCCCAGTCAAGCTCACAGGAGGCGTCTCTGGGGCACCAGGCACTGTCGACGGCCTGGGCTCCTGTAGGTCGCCCTCCCACCCTGAGGCCATGCCACTCAGAGCAGGAACCCCAGGCCAGATACAGCAGAGGCAACGGCCCTCCATCAGTATTGGCTGAGTTTAAACCTGACGACTTTGACTGGACCAAGTCACCCTGAGGCAGGCAGGGCTGCGGCTCCTGAGGGCTCGACCATCTCTGCTACCTGGACCTCGGTGTCCTCTTGGGTGAGGGTACCTGTGCCCACCCACCCCCCTGCGGGGGTCTAACCAGGAATGGAGTGGGGCTGGGGCTTTGTTCCTTGGCCCTGCTCTGGAACCATGTCTGCCCTGCAGAGCTGGGGCTGGAGGGCAGGCCGGGTGGGTGGGTGCTTTGGCAGGCGGTGGGGGAGCACTGCCCACGGGCGGGCCGAGCAGGCGGCATCAGGAGAGCTGTGTACTCAGGTGGACCACCATCAGGCACTGCCGAGGCTGCAGTGACAGAAAGGGGCCACCAGGCAGGGCCAGCTGATGAGAACACGCCTCACGCCCATGTCCTAGTAAAAACTGGGCTGCAATGGGCGGCTGTCACCATGGGGGAGGCACACTGGTCACAGCGGCCTGGGCTGGATGCACCAGTAGATTTGCTCAGTCCCCATCGCCCGCCAGCCCTGACCTGTGGGTGTTGTCCACCCAGAGCCCAGACAAGGGGTGTGGCGCCCTCAGAAGGATGAGGTAGACCAACAACCTCCTGCACGAGTCAGGTACCCCTTGGGGGGGGCACCTGTGACGTGGGAACAACCGTTCATCCCAAGCATTTCCCTGCAAGTCCCTGGACCCCACCCACCTCCACCCCCACCCCGTGACCCGGGGGCAGCTATCCTCACGGATGCACACAGCCCATACTATTCCCTGGAACCGCCTCAAATGTCAGACCCCAGAGACCACGGGGGGCCTCACTGTGAAGTCTGGGGTTCAGGAGCATGCCCCACACAATGGCTATGGCCTCTGAATCCAACCACATCCCCACCACCTGGACTGGCTCTAGCCACAGGGGCCTCGCTGTGGAGTTTGGGGTTCAGGAGCATGCCCCACACGACAGCTACAGCCTCCAAATCCCACATCCCCACCACCTGGACCGGCTGGGGGCCTCTGGTCATCTTCTGGGTCAGATCTTGCCCCCCGCCCGCCTTCCTGCTGGTCTCCCCAATTCCTGTGCCCCCGGCACACAAGACATGCCCAGTGTGGAGGTTTGGGAGGTCGCCTGCGCCTCCAGGGCTCCCTCCACAAACACTGCCCCACTGCCCAGTGACCCCAGCATGACATTCTATCTTCTCCCCATGTCCCTGGAGCCACCTGAGAGCTGGGGCTGGGAGGACACGTGGTCAGCAGCACCTCTGAGGGGGGCAGTGGGCTCCTTACCCCATCTGCTTCATTTAACCCCCTCCCAGGCAAGCTGACAGCTGAGATAAGCTGTAGGAGGCAGCGAGTGGAATGTGGCTTCTGCTGGGAGGTACCCAGCTCCCACATAAACTTCCCGGAAGACGAATCGCCGGGCCTGCTGCCCACCGGCTAACACTCAGCCCAGCCGGCCTACACCAGCCCACACAGGTACGCGCCCTGGCATAGTGGCTCACCACACTTCGTGTCCCCGAGCCACCCAGGGGACCTGCACGCAAGTGATGAGGCCGAGCCCAGGGATCCAGCCTTCCAGGCCTCCCACGCATATGGCTGGACCCGGAGGACACTGCTTTATTGGACTTGTGTCCTGCCTGACGGCAGGGCTGGTGGCCAGGCGCCCTCAGAGGCCCCTGCAATGTGGCCTTCTGCCTACTTTTGGCTTCCAGAACCTTCCACAGCTGCCCATGCCCAGGGATCGTCATGAGTGGTCCCCCAGCCTGTGCCTGAGTGGACCCCACCCAGCCCCTGCGCTGCACTTGCCTGCCCAGGCCGTCAACCCTCTCGCCGGCGCCTCCCCCAGGCCCAGAGTGGGCTGCAGAGGCCCTCGGGGCAGACAGGCTGGCTGGGCAGTCGGGGGCTCCCGCTTCCCGCCATGTGAACAGTTGTGCCCCGCCTGCGGGGGAGGGAAGGGCCTCTCATCAGAGCATTTCAGCAGGAGGCGGGAGAGACTGTCTACCTGCCTAGAACCCTTATCTCCAACCCCCATGGGGAGTCCCTGGGAAGCACAGGGACAGACACGAGGGCATCGGGGAGACCCCTGGTCCACACCCCCCTTCACGAGTGTGAAGCCCCGGTCCCTGCACCAGGGGCCCTTCTGCAGGGCCGATGTCCTGGTGAGGATGGACCCTGGGTAGACGCACCCACTCTCTCCTCAACCCTGAGCGCCCAGACCCCACTCCGCCCACAGGGAGGCACGGCCCCCACCACCGTTGGGGTGCACACTCAGGGTACACGGCAGCAGTCAGGAAGGCTTCAGGGAGGAGGGAGCCCCCTTGGCCCCAGCTGGACACTGACGTCCCCCAGGCACTGCAGGGCAAGGGGCAGCCCCTCAGGGACGGTGCTGGGATGGGGCCTGAGGCCTGAGGCCTCGCCCCCGTTCTAGCATGTTCTGTCAGCTGCGCAGCCTCCAACAACAGAGCTGCATCGCAGCACAGGCGTGGCCCGGAGAGACTGGAACGGCTGGCGTGGTCCACCTCCGCTGATGATGGGCGGGGGGCTGCAGCAGCTAATGGGCAGGGGGCTGCAGCATCACAGGGTGGGAGGCTGCAGCAGTGCGGGGCGGGGGCTACAGCAGCTGTGGGCGGGGGGCTGCAGCAGCTGATGGGCCGGGGGCTGCAGCAGTTGTGGGCGGGGGCTGCAGCAGTTGTGGGCGGGGGCTGCAGCAGCTGCGGGCGGGAGGCTGCAGCAGCGCAGGATGGCAGGCTGGGGGCCGATGCCTCAGACCACGCACAAAGACTGACAAGGGCCAGCCCCCCTACTTGCCATCACTGAACCCAACTGCATCTCGGCTCGGCCCCACCCAGCGTCCCGGAACTCCCAGCCCGCTGATTGCGTGGGCTGTCCCGACAAGCTCCGAGGCTGGGGTGGGGGTCAGAGGGCCAGGCCAAGCTGGGGCAAGAGGGGGCCTGCCTGGAAGGAGGTGGGGGCGGTACCCAGGGCCTCGGGCTCACAGGCGGGTGGAGGCACGGTCAGCCGCCAGGCAGGGTCGGCCCAGGGCACCAGGGGAGCTCCAGAGAGGACGAGGACAGTCCTGCACCTGGTCTCCTTGAGTCCATGCCTACCTCGGCGCGGGCACAAGGGTGGAGGGCCAGCCAGGTGCTGGGGTCGTCCCTGAGATGTGCACATTTAGGGACAAGCAAGGAACAACGGGAAAGGGAGGATAATACTTTGGTTGAGAAGCTCAGAGGAACAAGATGAAGACAGATAAGACAGGGATCTTCAAACCAACAACAGGAAGCTTGGCCACTCACCGCTTAGAGCTGTTAATCATCATCGATCCAAATATTTAGGTGACCAGGCACCAGAGAAATGCTCCAGAAAAGTCTGTTTTTTTTAAAGTGATTAAAAAATAAAACTAAAAAAAGAAATCCAAAAAAACACAGCCTTTGAGACGAGGTTAAATGTGAAGTTAGGAACGTAATATTCTTTCAGGAATCAGCAAAGAAAAAAAACCCCAAGATCTGTTTGCTTGGAAGCGTCTGCTCCGCCCAGCCTCGAGGCGGTGGGGCCCTCTCCCTGCTGGGCTGTGTGCAGGACGCTGCTCCGCCCCGTCCTTGGTGCAAGCTGGACCCAGTCCCCCTCCCGCCCCCAGGAGGGGTGAAGACACCCCGCCCTCGTCCTCGGCACACACACTTTGTTCAGAGTTACTGTTACTGGTACCCTGCTCAGCCCTGTGCTGCCTACATAACCAGCTCTGTCAGCGCCCGTTGCTACTGAGGAGAGCAGACTCCTCAAGGTGCCCGCTAAGGCCTCACTCCAGTCCTGGGACCTCAAGGCCGGTCCTTCTGCCAGCCCACGGTAACCTTGGGGCCGCCGGAAGACAAGGCACAAAGGGCAGAGAGGCCGTCACCAAACAGATGGTGCTTGGAAGGTCGACAACCAGAGAGGCGGCTGGGTACTCATTTCTTCAACAATGCCAGAGGGGGTTGGCTGAGACCCCGGGTGTCCCCCAGGTCTGCCCCCCTTTCCCACGCAACAGAATTTGGTGTTATAGATTGAAATGTGACCTCCCCCCACCCCGCACCAAAGGACATGTTGCAGCCCTAACTGCTTTAGCGGTGAATGTGACCTTGTTGGGAAATAATAAGGTCTTTGAAGATGTTATCAGTTAGGTTAACATGAGGTCATACTGGAATAGCGTGGGTCCTAATCCTACATGACCGATGTCTTTATAAAAGGGAAGAGACACACAGAGAGAGAGACACAGAGAGAGAGAGACACAGAGGGAAGACAGACATGTGACCACAGAGACAGAGACTGGCGTGATGCTCCCACAAGCCAAGACCTGGAGCCTCCAGAAGCTGGGAGAGGAGCCTGGAGCAGATCATCCCTCAGAGCCTCAGACGGAATCCACACGGCCGACCCCCAGATTTTAGACGCCCAGTCTCCAGAACCCCAAAACAGTAAATGCCTGTTGTAAGCCCCCAGTGTGTGGCGTTAACATGGAGCAGCTCCAGGAACTCGTATACCCAGCGGAGACTCTCTGGGGTCCCACAGCCAGTACACACAGGGTGGGGCTCACAGGTGTGTCTACCTGCAGCCATGGACTCACACCTGCTTCAGATGTGGGATCTCCAGCCACCCCGCAGTGGGTCCTGAGCACTGTCATCCTCGGACAGCACCCCGGCATGGTCCCACCGTGTAGCCCACCGGAACCGTCCTGTTACACAGGAGTGCTCAATCAGTGTGGATCTGCCCTAAAGGGTGACCTGTCCGGCCTCAGCCTGCACCGAATCAGGCTACCCCTGCAGAGGGGACGTGGCCTGTGGGTCTGAGCAGGGGTTCCCTCGGCCCGTGTCCCTCCCCTGACCCCCTGGTGTCAATGCCAGGCCACCATGTAGAGGCTGCTTTCATGGGGCTGCAGCAGGCCAGCCACTCCATCTCAGCTCAGCTTGCAGGACTCACTCACCTCCGTCGAGCCTCCCCCCCGCCCAGCTTCCGCCTCAGATGCCAGGTCAAAATGCCCACCTGGAGCGTCCCTGGCTGGGAGCAGGGCATGCTGGCCACTGCCTGCAGGGACAAGGCTGCAGCGCCCTGGCCTCCAGGATGGTCCCACCCCGGCCAGCAGTGGCTGCATCCATCTCGGGCCCTCTGGGTGGGCCTGGGGGCCCAGAGAGAACAGCTACCCCGGATAGCTGTCTCCTGGGGTCTCAGCATCACCTCCTGGGTGAAAACAAGTTATCCTTCCAAAAACAGTGAGGGGCTCCGGCCAGCCTGACTTGTTAATATTTAGTCCGAGTCTGAGACAGCTAGTTCAGCATTAACTGGGCGACTTAACACCGTGAGCACCACGAGTTCCACAATCACCCAGGCAGGGCAGGGGGCAGGGAGAAGCTGAGTGCTGGCCGGCCTGACCCCCAGGACCCCAGGACTCACGAGGCCAAGCCCAAGCTACGTGAAGGAAGTCAAAGTCCCCTCCACTCACGGAGGTGGAACACGGTGCCCAGAGGGTGGCCCAGGCTCTCTGGACTTGGCTTCTCCAAGTGTTATTCCCTCTGCAAGAGAAACCTCATGGGGCAGCACCTTGCACATCTCTTTCTCTCCAAATAAAAGGGTAAATGACAGAAGCTCTCGGAAGGCACCCCAACAGAGCAAATACAATTAATAAAAAGCTCAAGGAGCTGGATGAACAATCCAAATTTAAGTGACCACCTTAAATTCTCGTGTGCTCAATGAGGTAATTTCCAAACTCAATTCACACGGCATAAGGAAAAGGAAAAAGTAGCAATTGTAAGTTGGTTATAGTGAGCATACTTGAAAACCACTTAAAATTTCTAGAAACCACTTGCCAGGCTCGGGGGAAGGTCTCCTGCAGAATAGCTGCCTCCACCCAGGGAGAAGAACAACCCTGGTCCTCCCGCTGGCCCAAGTCCCCTACACCAGTTACCAGACCTCAACAGGTTATTTCTCACATAGGACAATGAGGGTGCACTCGTGCAGGGGGCCCACTACACGTCTGTCAATTTGTGGCACTGCGGTGGCTTGCTGGGATGCTGGAAGCTATGCCACTGGTACTTCAAATATCAGCACGGTTACCCATGGTGGACAAGTTTCAGTGGATTTCCAGGCTAAGACAGACTAGGAAGAAAGACCTAGAGATCTACTTCCAAAAATTAGCAAATGAGAACCCTATAAATCACAACAGAACATTGTCCAATATAAAGCTAGAAGATGAGCCCCCTAGGTTGGAAGGCTCTCAGAATACACAACAGTGGCAACAATGGATCTGAGCATACCAAAAAGCGTGAAGATGGTACAGGACGACCCGGCACTGTTTCATTGTTACACATGGGTCGCCATGAGTCGGAACCAACTCAATGGCAGCTAATAACAACAGTGCATGGGGAAGGGAGTTAGCTGGAAAGCCACAACCTAACTCACCCCTTCCTTCCAACCTTTCATCGGCTGAGGCCAGGAGAGCCGGGCGCATTCCTTGTGCCCTGAGATGGCATCACCCTCGTGACCGTGACACATCACAGCCACACTGGTCTCTTCTGGGTTTACTGATGACCAGTGCCCACCATGGCCCCCTGTGGGGTGAGTCAGGGACAGAGGGCGAGGCCAGGTGAGCTGTGCCCAGGTAGTAAAGGAAAAGGCACTCAGCTTCTTGCTTCCAACATTTCCTTTCTATTCCTGGAACCCAACACCTACAAGCAAACCAGCATGCACCCGAGGAAGTGGAAACTTCCGCACCACTTGGAAACCACCTGGGTAGAGGTGCGTGCCCTCTGTGACCCGCAGGGGAGGAGATGGCTTTGCACTGCATCTTCTGCCCTCCAAATCCTAGGGACCCGTCCAGCTGTGCCTGGTCCCTCCCTTGAGCTGGGCTCCCCGAGCTCAAGGTGGCCCGGTGGGTAGCCCTAGTGTTCGGAAGTCCATCCGTCCATCCGCCCACCCACTTGGGAAGGGCTTACAGAGCACCAACTGCATGCAGGCGCAGTATTCACACCAGGTCTGGCAGGGAGAAAGCTCCCTGGGAGGTGAGGCATCTCGGCGGTAGAAGGGTGGTGAGTTGGCAGGCTCTGCACAAGCACCATGGTGGGGAAAGTAGCCACCGTGAGCTGGCACCCTCAGATGGGGCAGCTGCTGTGTCCAGAAGCAGATGGGGTTTGCTAGGCAGGTGAGAGGCGGGCGGAAGTCTCCCAGCTGAGGAGCAGCACGTGGAGGTCCCGGTGGGAAAGGTCGAGGCCCCTTCAAACACCGTGGATTGTCTAGGGAGAGGTGGCCGTACACTGGCTCCCCCAGTGCCCTCATCCTGTCCTCTTCCCCGGCATGGGCCTCCCCAGGGAGTGACATCAGAGAGCAGTGAAGCTGGGCTATGAGGGGCCAGTGGGATCCTCCGCCCAGCCAGGTCAGATCAGTGACCAGTTGAGGGGTTCCTGTCTGGGCTTCCCAGAAGGGCCTGGGCTCTGAGACTCAGCTGAAAATAGGGTTTCCAGGAGGGTAGGGGAGGCCCTGAGTGGAGCTGAAGAGAGGGTCCGCCACACCCGCCCAGGGAGAGGGGCTGTGGCGCAGCAGGCTGACAGGGGTACCAGGAGGAGACAGAGGGGGAGGGAAGGCCCGAGGCTGAGAGGGTGTGAGGCTCTCATCCATCTCTGAGCCAATTCCGGGGCTCAGGTGCTACCATGTCAGACCCTCAGTGTGAACATGTGTGTGTGAGCGTGTGGGGGGGTGTGAGTGGGTGTGAGTGTGTGTAAGTTTGTGAGTGCATGTGAGTATGAGTGTAAGAGTGTGTGTCCGAGTGAGTGTGGACGAGTGTGTATGTGAGCATGTGTGAGAATGAGTGTGTGAGAGTGTGAGCTTGAGAGTCTGTGTGTATGGGAGGGTGTAGGGGTGGCCGTGGGGCGAGGACCCTCACCAACTATGGGAGGAAAGAGCCGGTGGTGGGGACAAGCGGAAGGTCTGGCCAGCTCAGGGGTACGTGTCCCCTTACACACATCACAGTCACAACTGCTCAGACACATTGAGGACGTTGTCACCCCTGAGGAGGACCAGGGTGGCTCTTCCAAAGCTACAAAGGACATTCATGTGGGTACATTTTGTTGTCTCCCATAAACACAGGTCCCCATGCCTCTGGGTACCGGAAAGATCTTAACGGCCGTCCCAGCTCAGCCAGCAAGGGAGGCCTGGGACATGCACGCTAACCTTAACACGACACGGGCTTCGTCCACGCAACCGCGCAGCATGGACACAGCCTCCTGACCCCCGCCCCACCCGCTTCCAGCCTCTGCGCAAAATGGGAGAAAGGGATGGCAGAGCTGATGGACTTAAGATACAGAAGATGAAAAGAACCGAAACGAAAAGTTTTCTAATCAAATTAATAGTATAATAAACCACGTAGAAGAGAATCCAGCCTTTCCTTTTGAGCTATTTTCAAATTTGCTGACTGCGAATTATTCTCCCCTTAACAGGTAGGAGGGTCTGGGAGGTGGCGGACCGAGGGTGGGGGGTTCAAGCCCCATAGACGCTCCGCACTCCTTGGGAGGAGGCAGAGCAGAGATACTCAACCAGCATTCTGGGGCTCCCAGCACCTCACAGCCTCCCCAGGCTGGGTCAGGGCCCCGTGACAGGTTCCAATGGGAATGTGACAGATGCATCATCTCGGGCCCTTCCTCCCCGTCTTCCTCCCTGGGCCACAGAGACCACAGAAGCCACAAGGTGGAGACAGCCTGGATTCCCAGGCCACGGGATACAGGAAGGTCCCAGCCAAGCTGCACGCCCAACTTTGCATGAGCAAGAAATAAGCGTGTGCTCTGCCCTGGTGGCACAGTAGCTAAGAGCTCGGCTGCTAACCGAAAGATCAGCAGTTTGAATTCGCCAGCTGCTCCTTGGAAACCCTGTGGGGCAGTTCTACTCTGTCCTATGGGGTCGCTATGAGTCAGGATCGACTACACCGCAACGGGTTTGATTTTGGGTTTTCTGCTACACTAACACCATGTCCAGGCTCATCTGTTACTGCAGCTTTGCCATCCTAATACAGACCTTTCTCCTCCCACTTCTTTCCTCCGGCTCACCTCCTTCTTCCTCTCTTTTCCAACACAACTAATTCCCAAGATGCAGTCACGCATCCCTGCCCACCCTGCCCAGCGGTTCTGCTCGCACATCCAGTTGTGGTTACATCCTCAGACCCGATGCACAGAGCTCGAAATAGGGAGTCATGCTGCCTCAGAAGGCTCCTCGCTTGGTGCTCGTGAACATCAGCAGTGGGGCCTCGGCAAAGGGCACTGAGCAAATAGTGCGTGATGGAAACAGCAGAAGCTGCAGTGACGAGGGCAAAGGAGCACCTCCATAGAGGGCTGACGTTGTCAAAGATGTCATTCAACATGAATCAACAGCCAACGCTCATGGAAGCAGCAGTCAAGAAATCAAACGACATATGGCATTAGGCAAGTCTGCCGCAAAAGACCTCATTAAAGTGTTCAAAAGCAAAGGTGTCACTTTGATACTAAGATGCGCCTGAGCCAAGCCATGGTCTTTTCAATCACCTCATAGGCATGTGAAAGCTGGACGATGAAAAAGGAAGACTGAAGAGATGCCAACACACTCAAATGGTTTTGTTAGCGAGGAATACTGAATATACAATGCACCTACAGAAGAGGGGACAAGTCAGCCTCAGAAGAAATACAACTAGAATGCTCCATAGAAGACAAGAATGGCCAGACTTTGGCTTATTTGCTTTGGAGATGTCATCAGGAAAGGCCAATTTACCAGAAAAGGACATCATGTCTGGTAAAGTAGAGGGTCCGTGAAAACGAGGGAACTTCCCCAGGAGATGGGTTGATGTAACAGCCCCAACGATGAACTCAAACATGTCAATGATCGTGAACATGGCACAGGAGCAGGCAACGTTTCATTCTTTTGTACGTGGCGTCACCGTGAGTTGGAACCTACTCAATGGCAGCTAACGCAATGACAACAACAACACGTAGAAGGCTTCAAACACTTCCTTCTGCAAAGTCCAGTCTTAACATGAGCCATCTGTCCATTTATCTGTCTGTCCTCAAAGAGCCTAGGCAGTGCAGAGCAGACATGGCCAGGCACCAACTGTCCCAGTACGGTGTAGAAGCCAGCGTGGACGCCATCGGGGACCCATGGAGACCCAGGGAGCTCAGGGAAGGCCAGACTCTTCCAGCTGCGGGTGGGGGGGTGGTGGTAAGAAGCCATCACAGCCATGCCCGCCGACCCTTCCAGATGAAAGTCCAGGATCTGGGGCTGGGACAGATGGACCTGAGCCTAGGAGAAGCCGGGCAGGGGCTCCCCCACAGCACGGTCTCCCCGCTCCCATCCACAGCCGTAGGTACCAGGGAACCCCAGCTTCCTGCATTCGAGGAATCTTGACCTGCTTACAGCCTCTTCCTCCTGGCCTGAGGATGTGGGGCTTCTCTAGGATCTGCCCTTCCCAGCTGCACCACTGGCCGCAGAGGAACCCCAAGAGTGGGGCTAGGGCAGCACTCTCGTCCGGCCTCGTGGCGGCCACCCCCACCCCAGCAAACACTAATCCCTTTACCAGGATCCACCAAAGGAGGAGACTCAGCTGTGCTGTGTTCCTGTCTCGACAGCATGACCTCTCCTGGGTTCTGACGCAGCTGGGCCGGACATCAGCAGCCAATGGCACAGATGAAGGGAAGCTGCTGGCGGTGCCTTGTGGGGACATTCCTGCAGCCAAAGACCCATTAAGTACCTGTCCCTGGAGGATGGTGTGTGAGGCCACGCCGCCGGGGCTGCCAGTTGGGGTCGCCAGGGCTGAGGACAAAGAAGCTTTCATCCAAGAGACGTCCGTCCCCAATTAGTGATGAGAGGGGTCCGGGATGGCGGCCTCCTGTGGCCCGTGAGACAGAGCCAGGCTTTCATTAACTCTGTGAGGCCCCCGATCCGCCAGCTGGCAGGACAGGTCAGGGCTGGGCCAGGAAAGCAGATGCTGCCCTGCTCGGCAAACACATCCCACGGGGCGAGGGCCACCAGGTGTGGGGTGCCCACGAAGCAGAGTCACAGTGCCAAGGCCAAGTCTTCCAGGTGTGACCGTGGCCTCACCTCGCACCCTCGAGGCCTGAGAAACTGGGCAGGGCCAGCTTGTCCCTAAGATGCTCAGGCAGGGGATGGCAGGGGATGGGAGAAGCATCATCGCGCAGTTTGGGCCTAGAATATGATCCACCTCCATGAGGCACACAGCCCCACGCATGCCTGCCCCACCCTGGAGAGGTGCCTCTTGGACCCTAAACCCGTCACCGGCACATGGCCTGCTGTGGATTGTGCTATTTAAAGTCCAGTGCCCATAGCTAGTTTTAAATACTTCTTTGCACCCACAAAAAGATCAAAACAACTTTCAGCTTTTGAGTCAGACCTAGCTGGGTCCACCCCCCAAGGCTGTGTAGCAGTCTGGAGCTTGCAGTGCAGATCAGATTACCCTCACTGTAAGCCACGGAGGAGTGGGAGGTCCTAAGAACTTTCCCAGGGGTGACCTCCGGGAGGGAGGCTGTGGGGAGAGGGGAGGGGAAGTTTTACGTTTTATTCCATGTAGTTATCTATTCTTGGGTTTTCAAACACCGACTATGCAACCATGTTTGACTTGTGTGATATTAAAAAAACAAAGTTATTTTGAAACCCATGAAAAATTTACAAGACGACAAGGCGGTACCCAATCTCTTCTCTGATGAGGAGCCCCAGTGAGGGCTCTGGGGAGTATCCCTGCCCCAGTCTCTCTATAGTAGCCTTTCTGGAAGAGGAAGCTTGGGGCACAGCTGAGATACGGAGCATGTATGAGTGTCTTAGGGCTGCTGTGACAAGTTACTACAATTCGGGGGGCACGAAACCACAGAAATTTACTCTCTCGCAGTTCTGGAGGCCAGAAGTCCAAGTCAAGGTGTGAGCAGAGCTGTGCTCCCTCCGGAGGCTCTAGGGAGGATCCTTCCATGCCTCTTACAGCTCCTGGTGGCCCCAGCTGTTCCTTGGTGTCATGGATTGAATTGCATCCCCCAAAAATATCTGTCAACTTGGCTGGGTCATGATTCCCAGTATTGTATGATTGTCTACCATTTTGTCATCTGATGTGATTTCCCTGTGTGTGTTGTAAATGCTATCGCTATGATGGAATGAGATGGATTAGCGGAAGTTACACTGATGAGGTCTACAAGATTAGATAGTGTCTTAAGCCAATCTCTTTTGAGATATAAAAGAGAGAAGCAAGCAGAGAGACATGGGGACCTCATACCACCAAGAAAGCAGTGCTGGGAGCAGAGCACATCCTTTGGACCTGGGGTTCCTGTACAGAGAAAGCTCCCAGAGTGAAGGACGATTGATGACAAGGACCTTCCTCCAGAGCCGACAGAGAGAACGCCTTCCTCAGGAGCTGGCACCCTGAACTGAGACTTCTAGCCTCCTAGACTGTGGTATTTCTGTTATAGCAGCACTAGATGACCAAGACACCTGGCTTGTGGCTGCAACACTCCAATTCCATGGGGACATGGCCTGCTCCTCTTTCCCTGTCTCTACTCTGGTGACTTGTCACTGGGCTGGGGGTCCGCACAGATAATTCAGGAGGCTCTCATCTTGAGACCCTTAATCTAATCACATCTGCAAAGTCCCTTTTGTCATATAAGGTCCTACTCACAGGTCCCAGGGACTAGGAGGACATGACAGTGCAGGGGAGAACCTGACAGACTAAACAGGTGTTTTCCGCAAGCTGGAGGCTTGGACTGGGGGGAGAAAGAAGGCCAGCGACCCCTCAGGAACCCATAGGGGGCCGGGCCATGTTTTGGGGTGGGGGGCCTTGGGGAGCAGAACCAGCAGCGGAAGGTAGCCCCGACTCCCAGTGCAGACCACTTAGGCATGATACCACCCAGGCTTCCCGAGAGGCCTGAGGGCCAGGGGCCAGGAGGCTGCCCAAAACAGACACTTAATCACCTCTGGGCGCTCAGGATGGCCACAGCCCCATTCTGACAGTTCTCTCAACACCCCAGCCCTGATGAGAGCCGGCACCCTTCTCCAGGAGCAACAGGCAAATGCCATCACCTGTCAGTGCTGACGGGAGAGCCGTGCCGGACATTCCAGCACGCCCAGCGCAGTGGGCTCCGTTCAGCCACCTGCATCTCTGGGTCACGGGGTCGCAGTGCTGGCACCCCCCCCCACCCCAACAGCCTGTCTTCACTGAGACGGGGGTGGGTAAGGGGCCAGCGTGTAGATAAACCGCCCGGTGTATGCTCTGCTCGAGGGGGACAGGTGACTCGATGCCAGCTGCTGCGTGGAGAATGGCTGCAGGCTGCTGGCATGGGCCAGGGTGTGGGGAGAGACAGGGGCCTTGGGCGGCGGTCAGCACAGGGAGGCCAGTAGTGAGGCCCTGGCGGGACGCCAAGGCTGCAGAGGCAAGGTGGGGGAAGGATGAGGAGGGGCGTCCCCCGCAGTGCTGTGTCAGGGACAGACATGGGGCCGCAGGCATCTGTCCTGAGGCTTAGGCCCCCCAGGACTAAACAGGCAGCTTGAGGCCAGGACCCACAGTGATGGAGGAGCCAGGTGCTGGGCCAGCGGGGCCCATGGGGACAGAGCTTTGGGCTACAGATGATCAGAGAGTGGCCGGCTGTGGATGTGGCGCCTGCTGAGGGGCTCTGTCCCTGGACCGTGGGGGTGCAGGACACACACCACAAAGAGCAATGGGAATCAAGAGGTTTTCCGTACACCTGACACGGGGCAGGGGCTGCAGGCGAGACCTGAGCCGGGGTCTCCCTCCTGACGGCAGTTCCAGTTGCCAGAGAACCCCAGAAACTACTCCCCAGAAGAGACGGGAGGAGGATCAAGGGAATTCTGCCAGACAGACAGCAGATAAACATGATTTTACTTATTGATTGATATTTACATGAGCCGGAGGTCCTTCTCCTTTCAAGGAAGATTTTCTCCCCGCTTCACATAAGAGCTCATGTCAGATGGGAAAGGCGGGCCCGGCCAGCCTCTGCCTCCTTCCGTTACAGACGCGTTCTGTTCCTAATGGTTTTCTGAGGGTCCCTGCCTCGGGGGAGGAGATGACGGGGCCTCCTCTGCTCCCCAACTGGACTGCACTCCTGAGTGACCCCCTAGCCAGGGTTCGGAGCCTCAGAGGACAGCTCCCTGCTGCACCCCAGGGAGAGACCCCTCCCACCGTGCCCACCCCGCCCAGCCCAGGTAAGGCTTGCCCACCCACCTGTGGGGCCCTAACAGCTGCCAGCAGAGGACACTGACCCCAGACCTGCAGCTTAAAAGAGGAAACAGACCGAGAGAGGAATACCAGCAGGTCCATTCTGCGGTGCTATTTTGTAAGAGTCAGATGTGGGGGGCGAGAGGGGGATGTCATTCTAAATGTTCAGTGGTCGACAGGAGGCGCCTCCTGGCCCAGGGTGCATGAACGGGGCCATTCCCCAATCTTCCGTGCAGCGAAGGCTCAGGCCTCTCCCTTCTGTAAGAGACCAAGCCACCCTCAGGACCGAGGGAAGGCCCCCAGGCTCCTGGGGAGGGGGCCTGGCCAGCAGCTCGAGGCCCTGTGGGGAGGGGGCCTGGAGACCTGCCCTGCTCCTCTGGGGGCTCGTGGGGCCCTGCCGCTAAGCCCAGCCCACAGTTCTTCCCTCACTGTAGACGGGCCTGGTGAGCAGTCGACTGGAGGGGAAAAGTTAACAGCCCAGGAGAAATCAGAATGGAATGCTTCCAAGCCCAGGTGACAAGTTCAGTGACACGTGTTTCAACTGAAATATAAGAAGGCAGCCAAGCCTGGGAAAACAGTCCCTGTCCAATGGAAAAGGGGCAAAGTAGAAGCACAAGGAGGGAGACCGTCTTGTCTAAGGAATCTTCACGGATCCCCGACTCCCCATTTCCCAGACTGAGCAGATGTTTCTAAACTCAAGACTCAAGAGGAGAGCAGAGGCCAGAAAAGTTGGTGGGGGTCCTACAGGCTTGATGGAATTTGGTGTCACCTTTGAAAGGAGATTCCCCAAAACACACAGTCCCTGAACAGCAACCAGGCATAAAAAACAGAAAATCCTCATCACTCAAAAAAGCCTTACATTTAAGCACATTAGAAAAAAGATCCCCGTTACCGTTGAATCAATTCCAACTCACAGCGACCTCACAAGACAGAGTAGAACTGCCCCACAGGGTTCCCAAGGAGCAGCTGGTGGATTTGAACTGCTGGCCTTTGGGTTAGCAGCCGTGCTCTTAGTCCCTGTGCCACCAGGGCTCCAAAAAATAAAAAAAAAAAGCACATTAAGAAACTGGAATTGTTCCCCTAAAAAAGAGAAAAGTAACGGTCAAATTCTACCACTTATCTGTCAGTTTGTCTCACTGTGGTGGCCTGCATGTTGCTATGATGCTGGAAGCTATGCCCCTGGTATTTCAAATACCAGCAGGGTCACCCATGGTGGACAGGTTTCAGTGGAGTTTCCAGACTAAGACTAGGAAGAAAGGTCTGGCGATCTACTTCTGAAAATCAGCCAATGAAAACCCCACGGATCAGAGCAGAATATTGTCCTATATAGACAGCGCTGGAAGATGAGCCCCCTAGTTGGGGAGACACTCCAAAGACACAGTAGCTGCAGCAGTGGACTCACAGCAGACCAGTGACTGTGAAGATGGCGCAGGACTGGGCAGCGTTCTGTTCTGTCACAATGAGAGCCACCTTGAGTCGGGGTCAACTAACAACAACAAACTAGATGTTTCCCAATATCTAGAAACTTTGTAAACCAGAGACCATTATACTTTTCACTGTACAAGTGCTAGCTTTCACAGCGACGCTCGAGACCATTACAAAGGAGAAGCCTTTCTTCGGCAATCTCCTTAAGTCCTCACGGTTACTAATTCTACCCCTTCCAGTTACCTAATGACACGCTACGTTCATTTCCTATGGCGGCTGCAATAAGTTATCACAAATTTAGTGGCTTAAAACGACAGACGTTTACTCTCGCACAGTTTCGGAGGCCAGAAGGCCTGAAGTCAAGGTGTTGACAGGGCTGCTTCCTTCTGGAGGCCGTAGGGGAGAACCCATCCGTCTCCTGGCCTTTTCCAGCATCCAGAGGCTGCCACACTCCTTGGCTGGCGCCCTTCCTCCATCTTCAAAACCAGCAGGGAAGCCCCTTCCAGCCTCTCTGTCTGCTTCTGTCCTCATTTCCTTCCCTGCCTCTGCCTCTCCCGCCTCATAAGGATCCCTGAGATCACACTGGGCCCACCCGGATAACCCATGATAACCGCCACCCCTGCATCTCAAAGTCCTTCACTTAATCCTATCTGCAAAGTCCCTTTTGCCACATAAGGTCACACAGTCACAGGTTCCGGCGGTTAGGATGTGAGCGTCTGGGGGAGCGGGGGGCACTATTTGGCCTACCACATATGCCACTGGGAATGGAAGTATACGTGAGGGGCTTTTCATCTCATTTTTTAAACGTGGGGACGCAGGGAACTAAAATGCTAGCCTGACCTCTGGCCAGAGGTGGGCTGGGCCGTGTGTCAGTGGCTCTGCCTCCCTGAGGGGCCCGTCCACAGTGAGGGGCCTGGGTGGGGGTTGGAACCGGCAAGGCGGTACCTTGAGTCAGAAACATCAGGTTGTCCCCACAACAACAGGAAAGGCTGTCTTGGGAGGGGAGGTTTTTCTTTCTAGTCCGAAACCTCCGGCAGCATTCTTAATTGCCTTGTAATATGAATTTATGACTGGCAACCTGAGAGGCCTGTGTCCTCTGGGGACATCCTTTCAGTCAGGAAACAGGGAGGAGATCAGGGACCTGGGGTCAAGATGTATCCCCCACAGCACCGCCAGGGAGCCAGGGCTGAGATGTGAGGACCCCAGGAGCCACCAGAGGCGTGAGCACACGGTGTCCCCCAGCGAGGCAGGGAGATGAGGGTTGGCGTGAGGAGAGGCAAGGAAAGACTGACAGCCGGGAACGTGAGGCCGCGCGGGGGGACCTGGAGGTGTTTGAGCTCAAGAAGGGCCTTCCTGCTCATCAGGGCAGAGGGCCTGGAGCGGCCAAGAGCCCAGGGTGTGGAGGGTCAGCGGCCGGTGTGGACATCCCTAGGAGGCAGG
Source organism: Trichechus manatus latirostris (assembly GCF_000243295.1). Classification (NCBI taxonomy): domain Eukaryota; kingdom Metazoa; phylum Chordata; class Mammalia; order Sirenia; family Trichechidae; genus Trichechus; species Trichechus manatus. The sequence continues at coordinate 3,281,161 of NW_004444064.1, forward strand.
AGCCACCTGCAGCCCAGACAGCTCCAAGCCATTTAGCTGAAATGACATTCAGCAGCAGCAGCCCTTCCCCAGCTCCACTGACAGCCCCTCCACTCTCCATTCCCAGGGAAACTGCCTTTAAAGCTCCATAGGCCGCCTGTGCAGGGGAGGTATCTGACGAGAAGCCTGGGGTCCTAAGGGGCAGGGTCTGCACTGCTGCAGGACACTATCTCCCTCAGCACTGGGGACAGAGGGGCTGGCGAGGGGGCCCAGATAGGGGGCCCGGCCAGGGGACCAGGGTGTCAGCAGGGAAAGATTAAAGTAGCTTTCCTTCTCGCTGGTTGGAAGGCTGAGGTGAAAGAGAAAAAAGGAAGCCAAGAGTTTTCCTCTGAACTCCTCGTCAGACCAAGCCACACAGGTAAGACTGAGACGTACAAAAAGACGGGGCCGCAAATCGAGGAATGCACCTAGTCACAAGAAAGCCCACCCGCCCACAGAGAACACAGCCCCAACTTTTCCTGGAGTCTCCAGACAGCCTCACGGGATCTTCCTGTTGGCTGCCTTGGAGCTGGCTGCCGACTCATGGCAACCTCAGGCACAGTGGAACGAACAGTCTAGTGCCATCCTCAGGATCAGCTGTGGATCGGAGAGTTGCGCTCCGTAGGGTGATTTTCCGAAGTAGATCGCCAGGCCTTTCTTCCTAGTCTGCCTTAGTCTGGATGCTCTACTGAGACCTGTTCAGCATCACAGCAACACGCAAGCCTCCACTGACAGATGGGTGGTAGCTGCACATGAGGTGCATTGGCCGGGAATCGAACCCGGGTCTCCCACATGGAGGGGAGAATCTGTGATACAGATACGCAAGCACATGGTTGAGCGGAGGTGTGACTGTCCAGGGGGCACGACCGTCCGTGTGTCCGGAGCCTGGGCGGTAGGCTCCCCATCTCTAGCCATCTTCCTCCCTTCACCGTCCTGCCTCTAGGGGAATATGTCAGAGGCCATAAAAATGAAATAAATACACAAAATAAACCCTCCATGCTTTAAGTAATACCATATCCTGAATTAAAAGGCCGAACACAAACTAGAAATGTAAAATATGACAAAGAGCCGATACCGCTATCAGAGATAAAGAGCTCTCCTAAAGTAACAAGGAGAGATAAGGCCCCAGGAGACAGTCAACTGAGGTGAGATGAGAAGGCAGAGGGTCAGGAGCAGGTTGAATGGACACGGGAAATCAGAGGTGGAAAGGAGGCATGTGCTGTCACAGTCCAGGGAGAGCAGTTAGGGTCACATAACAATGTATGTATAAATTTTTGTATGAGAGACTAACTTGAATTGTAAACTTTCACTTAAAGTACAGCCATAAAATAAAATTTTAAAAAAAGAAATAGTCAAGGGGCAGGAATAGCACATTCGCGGACGGATCATGGGTGGACAGAGATGAACAAATGGTCAAATAACACATTAAAACTACTCACTCTCCGTAGTGACCAAACACTTAAGAAAATACAACACTGAGAGAGTATTTTTCCATGTATCAAATTAGCAACATGGTTTAAGCGGTACTGCCCAGCCTAGTGGGGTGGGCTGGAGGCCACATGTAAATTTAACATTTCCACCATCTGGAGGGACACCCCCAAGGCTCCCCAACCACACCCCCACACCTACTCAACCCCAACTCTGGCTGAGTGGGGCATAACACAGTGCACTAAGTGGAACCCAGCCACCACCGGCTGTCCTTGGCCTGCCAGCCACAGTGGGAGGCAGTGGCTCCCTTGTTTCATTACTACCCTTTACTCTCACATCTGGTCTTCCATCACACTGTGGGCCCCGGAGACACACTTCTGTGTTCACCCTCCTGTCTCTTGTCTTACACACACGGGGAAATCAGTTAACGAGCAGGTGGACAAGAGGCCAGGTGGCTGGGCTCACCCCACAGCATCAGCTAGGTGCCAAGTGGTCCTTACTCACCTGTTGCCCCCCGGGGAGGGGCCAGCTCAGGGTGAGGACTTTCCAAAGTTTCCCACTAATCCGCCACCCACCCGCTAGCCTCTTCATCCCTGGAAAAGCTCACAGACACCAGCTCCAGGGGGTCACCTGGCTTGCCAGGACAAGGAGAGCCCAGGTGTGATGGTTAAGGTTTCATGTCCACTTGGCTGGGCCATGATTCTCAGTGGTTTGGCAGTTATGATGCAGTTTGGCAGGCGTATAGTGATATAATTACTTCCATAATGAGAGCTGATAGAATGTGATCGCCTCCATGACGGGATCTGCTATGAGTAGCCAATCACTTGAAAGGGAGTTTCCTTATGGGTGTGGCCTGCATCCAATATAGGTGGACTTCCTGGCAAGGTTCCTGGGCTTTTGCTCGCTCTGGATTCTGCAGTTGGCTCCTGTTCGTCTGACCTCTGGTTCTTGGGACTTGAGATAGCAGCTTATCTGCCATCTTGCCTGCCGATCTTGGGTTTGCCAGCTTCTGTAGCTACGTGAGTTGGGAGAAGCCCTTAGCCTAACCCAGGGACTTGGGACTTGCCAACCTCTACAACTGCATGAGCCATTTCCTTGCTATAAATCCTCTCTCTATATACACTTTACTGGTTTTGTTTCTCTAGAGAACCCAGCCTAAGACACCAGGGGAAGGCAGGGCCACCTCAGATGACCACTTACTCCCCCAGTCCTCCCCTGCATCAGGTCCAGGAGCGTGCTGAGTCCTCAGCATCTCTGCCAGCTGGCCTGCTGAGGGTCCTGGATGGAACCCCCGGAACACTCATGCCTCCGCCACCTGACAGCATGAGGCGCAGGTGGAACTCATCTCGCCCGAACATCAAAGCAGCGTCCACGTTCACATGAGTCAGGGATTCCTCACAAAGTGGAGTCACCTGATATTCTAGAGGAACCATGCAAGAGCAGTCATGGAGACTTCCGAATCCAGATTCCTGCAGAGCTGTGGCCACTCGAGTAGCTGAATCGAGCCCCTGCCTGTTCCCAGGGCAGGAGCAGCTCACTCCGTAAGACACGGGTTCCACCGCTGCCAGGACAAGCCCTGCGGCCCAGGCCGTCTCTCCCCATCCCTGCTTACGTATCAGTTCAGGTCATCCCAAAACAGAAGGGTGTCTCTTGTCTTCCCTGCGAACAGCCTGCACTGGCAGGTCCTTTGCAGGCAGAGGAGGCCCAGCTGTGGAAACTTAGTAACATCCTGAATATCTCTAAAGACAGATTCAAGGTGAGGGGCTGAACTGGGCGTAGTTTTGAATTCATTCAATTGAATAGAGCAAAAAAGGTAAAAATGAGGACTTCAGACAAACAGCAACAAAGGCACATGGTATCTGCAGAGACTAAATTCAGGCTCTGCCGCTATAACCCATCACCAAGCTCCCTTGTCATGCAACCCCTGTCCCAACTCCTTGCCAGCCCCTGTCCCCAGGCCTTTGGTCCTGGTCTGGTGTCCTTTCCAAGGGAACACTCGATAGAAGTCAACATTTACCCACTGGCCAGCAGCCCTCACATGATCTGGTTTTCCAGAAACCAGGGGGTGGCTGAGGGGCCCACCAGGTACCCCAGACCAGTGCTGGTGCCCCTGCCCTGTCCTACCTTATAATAGGACCCCATCCCCCATAGGAGGGTGAACCCAGAGGACAGCTGGAGGGAGTGATGCCGTCTGATGGCATGAAATTCCAGAGAGACATATGGGTCTGCCAGCAGGCTCTCCTTTCTGCAGCCCTCACTGAAGACAGGCAGGCCGGCCAGGCTCAGGCTTGCCTGTGCCGGAGGAGCTGGGGAGGGAAAGCAGGTTCCTGCAGACACGGTGGGGAACACGGATGCTTTGCCCTGCAGCCTCTAATTTCAATGTGACTCACCGCACCCATGATCAAAAGCTCCATCTGACAGTTCTGTAGTAGCCCCGCCAGGTCCACCTGTCTGAAAGTTATCCCCATGGGTCAGCTGGTGCCACTCCTCTGTCCACCCGCTGGCACTGGGCAGAGCTGGGGACAAAACAGGCAAAGCTCCCTGCCACATGGAACTTCTCATCTCCTAGATGTAATATAATGTACAGTGCTAAGATACAATATATGCCATAAAGATACAGTGTATGATATGAAGATACATTGTCTGGTGTAAAAATAAATACAACGTATGGTGTGAAAATACCTTGTATGATGTAAAGATACAATGTATGTTGTGAAGCTACATTGTATGGTATAAGGATACTGTGTATGTTGTAAAGATACAATGTACAGTGTGAAGCTACATTGTATGGTATAAGGATATTGTGTATGTTGTAAAGATACAATGTACAGTGTGAAGCTACATTGTATGGTATAAGGATACAATGTATGGTGTGAAGATACAACATATGGTATAAACATACAATGTGGAGAAACGTATGGTGTAAAGATACAATGTATGGTGCGGAGATACAGCGTATGTTGTAAAGACACAATGTACCATATGAAGCATCACATGCTCCTCACAACAGTCCAGGAGGGTGGAGCTATTCCTACCCCAGGTTAGCAGAGGGACGTGGAGGCAGGTGACAGCTGCCGGCTATAGAGCAGGGTCTGCATTCAGGGACTCGATGCAAAGGGCACAGCCTGCCTCCTGCATTCTGCTGTCTTGGGAAGGTCCACGCCTGTGCTGACTGTCCTGGTGCTGGCTTCTTCCAAGACTGGTGGGCGAGGGGGGCTCAGCGGCCTAATGGCTCTACGGTAGGAGCCCAAAGGCAAAGGACTAGTCCCAGACCTCAAACCATCAGGGCCGAGAGGGCTGTGGGGTCCAGAGAAGCCATGTGACCTGCCCAGGTGGGCAGAGCCATAGGCCTGCCCAGCTCATACGCTCCCCCAACTGTCTCCATTCTCTTTCTGAGCTGCTGTGTTTCAGAATATATCAAATTTAATCATCTTGTAAGCAAGCCAATAAGATATTTCCCAGAATTTTACCCCCCCCCCCCCCACCGACAGCGTCAAGTTTGGAGAAATGTATTTATCAGGTCCTGTGACATCTGCCTTCTGCCTGACCGATGCCAGAGCATGGTATGGTTCATGCTTAGGCAGATTTATCATCCAGGAAAGAGGCGTCCTGACAGAGCACTTTATCTTGCTCTCCGACAGGTGACAGGGAGCCAGGCACCCAGCACAGGTGGCCACTACCCAACCAGGGCTGAAGTTGCCTGCAGACTCGCATGTGCCCTGGGGTATGGGTGAGGCCGTGTGGACAGCAGCCTCCCCACCTGCCTCACGTGCTGGGTGGGCAGTCAGCCCCTAGTCACAGATGCTACACCCCTGACTGATGTGTCCCTCCCCAGCAGCCCTCAGAAAGAGAAAGAAGCTCACTGCAGGTGGGCTCTGAAGAGCTGGATTTTGCCCCTGCTCCATTACTCACCAGCTGTGAGGTCCTTGGAGGCCCCCCCCCCCCGCCTCTGCAGGCCCAAGTCCTTGTCTGGAGAGTGTGAGGGTGGGGCCAGGCAGTCCCTGATGTGCACTCCATCACCAGGCCCTCGGAGGGGCCCACCATGCAGCACGGAGAGCCCGATGGAGCACCCTCTGGGGATGGGTGGGAGGACAGCACCTTCTTACGGAGAGGCAGCCCTGGACAGCCAGCCAAGCAGTGGGGGCACTGCGGGGGCTCCTCCCTCCAAGCCCTGCAGTTCACTCCTGAACTGCTTCTCCAGACAGTGCCATCACCCACACCAGGGACAAAGAGGCCAGACACCCCACACAGGATCCCTTGGCTGCCCCACTGGCCCAGAGAACCAAGCCTTTCCAACCATCCAATAAAGAGGGAAACTAGGCACTTTGGCCAAGAGAAAGGAGCGTGTGTGTGCATGTGTGCATTCATGTGTGTGCCTTGTACATGTGTGTCTGCACTGGATATCCATGTGTCTATGTGTGCACATGCGTAATATTCATTTTGTGTACACATGTGGATGTTCGTGCACTCACTTGTACACATGCATTTGTGTGTGCCAGTGTCCATATTTATATGTGCACATACATGTGCATATGTGTGTACATGTGCTTACATGTGTGTACATTTATGCGTTGCTGTGCATCTATGTTTACATGTGTGCATGTATGTTTCTGTGTGCATGTGTTTGTGTTTATGTGTGTGCACATGTGGTTATGGGAGCATTTACATATGAGCATATACATTTACATGCATGCAGGTGCGTTCATGTGTGTGCACATGTGCGTATCTAGTTTTTAAAGTGAGACAGTGTTGGTGAGGCAGGACTCTCCCCGCCTTGCTCCTGGTGCCCGCGGGCTCCCTCGCCTGTGGCATCCTCCGTCTGCAATCAGGAGGCGTATTAGTTACACTTTCTAGGATTCCCTGCACAGGACTTTCCCCCTCTACTCTTTCTTTTCAAGGAAAGCAGGCAGGCCCTGAAAAACAAGTTTTGCTGAAATCCAAAACTATCTTACGAGGCCCTTGTACCTGAACCCTGAAGACTCATAGCGGGTGAACCTGGGTAGTAGCCTGGGCTTGGAAACAGTAGCATCTTCTAGAAGAGCTCCTTCTCATCCGCTTAGAGTCTAATGTTACTTAGATGGCCTGAGTACCCCCACAGACACCCATGGGCACTCGGGGCCCAGAGGGTCTTAGTGACATCTAATCAAATCCGACCACTGCAGGACCGCTGAGGGACCATGAGCCCCCTCTGGTGCTAAGAAGCAGGGACTCAGCCTCAAGCTGTGGGCAGCCAAGGGTGCTGAGACCCCTGGGGTCTGCATGGATGCTGAGCAGATAGCAAAGCCTGGTGAAGAAGGGGCAGGATGCATGCTGGGTCCTCCTGGGGTGGGCAGGGCAAAGCCTGCTGTGGAGACAAGACAAGGCTCCCGGCCCGGCCAAGGGCAGTGCCCACCAGACCCGGTCCTTCCCCTTGGCCCTGATGTTCACACGCTGACTCACAGACCCTCCTACCGGTCTACTGACAATTCAGACAGGGAAATGCACAAACTTCCACGAAGAGAAGAAACTCAGGGTGACGCCATGCATTGCACATGGCTAGCGGACAGCGGGTCCTGACCTCCATGGTGGTGCCACATCGCTGACTCGGAAGACAGCTCAGCCACAGTAGGTGGGGTTTGCATCCTTCTCTTTGTTGACCAGTTGGCTGAGCAAAGTCTTCTGCTGGGTCCTCACAATCCCCAAAGATGAAATGATGTCAAAACAAGAGTGTTTCTGCCCGTCAGTTACGCCACTAGTTCACTTTCTTTTCCTTGAGATAAAGTCTGAAGCGAAGCATCACGGGAGCAGTGGTTAGGCCCTAGGCTGCTAACCGAGGGGCCAGTGGTTTGAAGCCACCAGCTGCTCCATGGGAGAAAGATGTGGTGGTCTGCTTCTGTAAAGATTACGGCCTTGGAAACCCTCTGTCCTTTAGTGCCACTATGAGCTGGCAAGGGGTTTATCACTGTCCAAGAGGGGACACTAAAGCTAAGGCAAAAATGGACACCATAGTGACCAGGCCATACCCAGGTGTGGCTGAGGGTGTCCGGGAGTTCTCAGGGGAGCCAGTGGCCATGCAAGGGGGTTTGCACAGAGGGGGCTGCAGAGGCCCACATCAATCCTGCTCTCCACCTAGAGAGAAAAAGGCCACCTTACATGCCCCAGAGTCTTAACGGCATCAGGTACCCTCACGGCCTTGAAAGGGAGCCATGGCCTCAAGCTCCCCATGAAGCTGAGGAGGACCATGATCCCAGCTTTAGACATGGAAGGCCTGAAGCCAGCACACTGGACAGGCAGGCCGGACAGAACACCGAGCCTTGCGGGAAGAGGAGGTGGCCTTCCATGGCCCATGAGCTGCTCCCCATGTGGCCCCATGAGGGACATGGTGAACATGCTTATGTCCTCCTGCCCAGAGTGCACAGAGGGGCATGTTGGCCTGCCCGCTCACCTAACTCACATTCGTACCCTGGCAAATAGGACAGAGAGTGTCTGAGCTGTCTCTGCTTACGGGGGAGGCTCAACCTCAAGGGTTCCTTGTGCAGGGTTAGCGGGAGAGTTCCTGGGGTCCTGGGCAGGGCAGGCACCACCGGGACTCACCAGCTCGGAGCACCGAGAGCCAGAAGGGCCCTTGCTGGCTTCTGCTGCCCTGGGCATGGAGCACCAAGCAAGTGGAAGGAGACGGGGCAGAGCTCCAATCCCAGCTGGCTCCACCGCACAGTAGCCCCCACGCTCCAGCAACCCACAGAGACGCAGCATGGTGCGTGCGTGTGGCTGCCAGCCACAGCAGCAGGAACTTCGAGGCCTGCTCCCATACTTATTGGGGAACCCAGTGCACAGGGCAGTGCTGTCTGAGGGTCCTGTGCATGCCAGCCCTGGTACGGACAATGGCAGTCATCGGAGTACACGCTGCTGGGAGGCACCTCTTTGTCACTGACCCATGGGCCAACCTCACAGTCACCTGGGTGACAGCTGGGGAAACCAGTCACCTGGGCGAGGCCGAAAGAAGCAGGAGGCCCACTGGAGTGAGTTCAGCCCCACCAGCCAGTGAGGCCAGGGCAGGCCAGGCTGCTCCGCTCACAGGTGGTACCTTCCCACCTGCCGACACCACTTTTGCCTACAGACGCACCACCTCATCAAGACTGCAAGTTGTTCACTGTGGCTCGACCAAGTTTCTGATTATGGGTCAATGCACAAACACCACTCAGAGCGCCAGACTCACACTGACCAGTCCCTGAAACAATCTTTTTTGTTTGTTTGTTTTTAGGTCAGTGAAGTATGGAGCCCTGGGTGAGGCAAATGCAAATAGTTAAGCATTCGGCTGCTAACCAAAAGGTTGGAGGTTCTAGTCCACCCTCAGGAGCCTGGGAAGAAAGGCCTGGCAATGTACCTCCGAGAACCCAGCCATTGAAAACCCTGCGGAGCACAGTTCTACTCTGACACACGCGGGGTCGCCAGGAGTAGGGGTCGACTCCACAGTAACTGGGGTGGTGGTGATGCGCTACAGACATGAGAAAATGCATCGTTGCTGGTCAGGAAAAAATGTGCAAGTCAGCAAAATTCCCAAGAGTGATTTTTAAGGGTTTCTAGAACAAATGGCTGCCTTTGATGAGCCACTGCTAAGTCAGGATTTCACACGTATCAGCTCCTCTCCTCCTATTTCAGGGGGACTCGGGGGGGGGGGGGGGGGGGGGGGGGGGCCGGGGAATGAGTGACTCACCCGGCATTCAGGGCTGGGGTTCACCCTGGGCAGAGCGCTGGGGACCAGAGCCTCTTCCTGCCCCACACCAGGGTGGGGGTGGGGCAGGGTGGGGGCGGGGTGGGGGTGGGCAGTGCACACAAGCTTCCCTCCCTCCCCGCCCTCCCCAGCAGAGCCAGCTTCCTGCTTCTATCTCCAGTCACAGGGAAGGAGCCACATTCCATTCCAGACCCCTGGGAAGGGACCTTCCTGTCCTAGAGGGCAAACGCCCGATGCAGCGGCTGCTGGAGCTGCTGGGACAAGATAAAGGACTGGCACGTGGCTTTGGGAACAGTAACACGCCCCCTGAATCTGCATTAACTTTAACTCCCCTCCGCTTGGTTCTCAAGAGCTCTCTGCACCAAAGCTCCCAGACATTATATAGTGGGTGCTTATTTTTCTACTCTAAGAAGGCAGCGGCCTTTAATTCCTCTATCTTGATAGACAAGTTCCTTCGGCTGGCGGCTGGGCATGCCAGCGTCTCTACTCTTCTCTATTCTGTGATTATCAAAGAGGCGCCGCGTTCCCAGATCCCAGCACTCACAGGAAAGCCCAAGGCAGGGCCTGCAGGCAGTACCACGTGACGGCAGGCCCCTGAGGACAAGCATCTCCCTAAAGGGTTGCACTGTCTCACCCTCCACAGATAACACAAGTAGGCAGGGGTGGATTATCCCATATGCAAGGTATGCACGAGCTTAAGTGTGCTTATTTACGAATCCGTAATGCACAGTTTCACCTGTTTTTCACCACCTCTGTGCACTACAGATTAGCAAATAAACACAATTAAGCCCCTGCGTATCTTGTTTACTGTAAACCCATGCATACCATGTCTACTGGTTAATCTGCCCCTGCAAACAGGTGAGGGATTACCTGCTGGTCCACGGACAGAGGGGTTTGTCAAGAGATCTGTTTGTGAGGTGGTTACTTTTTTAAAAGTCTATGCTGATATTTAACCTGGCAGCTGAGCTCGGAAACAATGAAACAAGTTATTATCTCTGTTGGGACTGACTTCCCTCCCTTTATCTCCCCTCCTTCCCGCCAGGTATGGTAAGTAGGTGCGTCCCCACCCCCATCCTGGAGAGGGCCGCCTTCCGTAGTCCTCCGGGATACAAGGACTCTGTTTTTACCTGGGATCACGCACCAGCTCTCTTGGGTGGAGGGACCCTCCACAGGTTCTGGCACCCCCCCCCCAGGGGCCACCTCCTCCAAGACCCGCCGCCACGTGGTTGGGAAAGGGGTCGGCGGAAGCTCCTGGCAAAGAAAGTTTAAAAGGGAGCCCTGGGGAGCGCCCCATTCAAAGCGTCCCTGCTAGCCAGTGCGCGGTCCACGCGAGAAGAGCGGCCTGTCCGGCGACAGCGGGGTCCTGAGCATTGTTCTCCGGAAGGGCCGCTCGGCGATCGGCGGCATCAAAGGGGAAAGCGCGAACCCGATACCGCGGCGGGCGCAGGGACAGGCCTGGCAGCCGCACAAAGGCTGGCCCCACCGGCGACGAGGGAGCCGGGCCCTGGCAAACCTGCAGCGTTTGCTTCCCGGGTTGGAAACTCACTGACTTCCTGGGAGACCTGCAGGACCCCGTCCGGGTCACTCCGGGGACCTGTTAGGACTGCGGCGCTGGGCGCAGGGCGGCACGCTCGGGCGGGGAGCGCGGAGCCGAGCGCGAGGCAAGTGCCGGCGACACAGGCCCGCGGGCCGGCAGCTGATGCCCCGCGTGGAGCAGCCCTCACTACGGCTACGACCACAAAACCCTCGGACCTCGCTGCCATGGGCCGAGCGCACCAACCTCCCCGCGGGTCGCCAAAGTTAGGTCATCCCGTCAGGGGTCCGGGACACCGGGCGACCTCGCAGCCCCCGCTCCACCCGTCCCAGCCCGCACTTGGCCCCCAGCGGCGCGCGGTAGTGGCGCGAACCCCTGGCCTCCGCAGACCCCCTGCTGAAGAATGAATGGAGCTGCAGGGCGCGACGGCTGGGCCCGGGGCACGCGGCGGCCCGCTCTGTCCTCCTGCCCAGTCCCCCCTCCCTCCCAGCCGCCACCCTCCGCCACCTGCGCGCGCAGGGGCAGGTCGGGATCGCCAGGTTCTGGGGGCCACCTTTGCCTCCAGGGACCGAAGCCCGAGAGTGGGCAGGGTGGGGGGCCGCCACTGGGGACGGACGAGGACCCGTACAAAGGGCAGCGAGCGCGCGGAGGGGACTCGAGCGCCGGGAGCCTTGCGCGTCCCGGCCGGGCGGGCGCCTGGAGTTTTACCTGGTTCCGCCGAGGCCGCGCGGGCTCCGAGCAGCAGAAGCAGGGGGGCCAGCACGTCCAGCAGCCGCCGGGGCCGCGGCCGGGGCCACCTGCGGGCGAGAGGCCACAGGTCA
>NW_004444064.1:3293043-3413972 GCF_000243295.1 Trichechus manatus latirostris
CCAACCGGGACGGGGGGCGGGGCAATGCGCTGGGGGCGCCCAGGTCGACCCCGCGGGGGTCCGGGTGTTGGCTGGGCGGGGCGGATCGGGCGAGGCTCGGGGACGCACCTGGCACCGAATGACCCACCATTACGGGCGGGGGCGGACCGCTCCCCGGGCCCTAGCGGTTCCGTGCGGCAGCCCGAGGTGTTCCTAGCTCGCGTGGCCGGCGGCGCCCCGGTCCCCGGACAGAGCTGTCTGAGGCCGTGTGGGCGGTGACGGGCTCCAAACGCGGGGCAAAGTCCGAGACAGGCAACGGGTGAAGCTCAGCGCGGAAGGCGGCGGGAGGCGCGTCGCTCGCGCGTTTATCCCGGAGGTCTCAGCCGCGGCCCCCAGGGGTACGTCCCCAGGCCACGAGTCTGGTGGGGACAGTGAGAAGGCAGGTGATCTGAACAGAAACGTTTACGGCCAGGGTCCTGCGGTCGGAGGAGGAAGTGGGGAGGTGGCTGCGGCGGCCCAGCCAGCCTTGCCCCTTTCCCGGATTCCAGGGCCCACGGGGGTGTTTCTCTCAGACCCCACTCCCCATGTCGCATCCCGAGCCACACTCACCGCCTCCTCCTGCGACCCCACCTGGCAGTGGGCCCTGAGCCCTGCGAAGCCTCGGGGACCACCTCCACTCGCGCCCTCGTACCAAGATTCTACAGGAAAAGATTCCTCCACGCGGCCCAGCCCCCCTCAGGGCCTTTCCACCAGGTTCCAGGAGGGACAGGGAAGAGGCCGGCCCTCCCTGACCTGGGTGCTGCTCCCGCCCCCCAGGACCTCCTGCCTCCCCAGGACCTCTTCCCCCCACCCCCAGGACCCTAGCCCCTGTTCTCCTGCAGGTCCCGCTGGCCCTCCCCAGAGCCTCCCCTGGCCTCCCAGATAAGCGGTCCAAGAGTTCTCTCGTCCTGTTTCACGTGGCGTGTGTCCCTGTCTGCTGGGTGTTTGCAAGTGTGAGGGTGGGTGAGTCTGTGGTGTGTGTGTCTGTGGTTGCATGTGGGTTTCTATGACCGTGTCATGTGTGTGGTAGGTTCACACACGTGGAGGGTGTGTGTGATGTGTTTGGTATGTGTGCCTGTCTGTGGTTGCATATATGTCCACGTGGCATGCACGTTTCTCTGTGTGCATGTGAGTGATAGGCTCACACTTGTGTGACTGTGTAGTATGTGCGAGTCTGTGTGTTTACGTCTGTGGTTGCGTGTGTCCATGCAGAGCGTGTGTTTCTGTGACTGTGTGTGTGTGTGTGCGTGTGAGTGTAAGTGGTGGATTCACAGATGTGTGGCTGGCATGCCCTGGGTCCCAACAGCGTCCCTTCCTGCAGCTCGTGGTCCGTAGGTCTGTTGGTCCGTCAGTCTGTGGATGTAAAGCCCTGCTCTGAGGGGAGGAAGCTGAGTGAGGGGCTCTTTCATCTCTTCATCTAACCTGCCTCTGGGTCTGCCCCGCTTCCGCCCATCCCAAACCGATGCTTCAGTTTCCGTGGATAACACAGGCCCTGGGGCTTTTCTGCAGCTCTCTGCAGGAGTGGCTGGACCTGGAGGGGACACTGCTGGGCCCCGGGTTACCGGGGTTACTGCCTCCCTCACCGTCTCCCTCATCCCCTGTTGAAGACCCCCGGGGGAGGGACCCTGCCTCTTTTGCAGGCTCTGCCAGGAGGGCTGGTCTCACTCATGTCTGCTTTTTCAGCTACCTTCCAGATTATTCTCGAAGGCCATTCCTATGTAATGAGAAGTGTTATTGACAAGTGCAAAAATCAAGCTTTCTGCTGTGAAACCCTGCTATGTGGATACTGTAGCCTTTTCTAAACTTTATCATTGTTCTCCTTGCAGCTGTAAAAAATAGGTGATTTGACACCCAATTTTTTTTCACTTAGAGTCATCGCTGTGTGTCTACATAGTTCCATGGTGTCCACATCTTTTTCCTATTAGGGTTTTCTTTTTTTCTTTTTATATACACAGTAGTTCATGATCAATGTACAAAAAGTTGAAAATACAGATATGCATACAGAAATAGAAGACCCACATCTGGCTCCTTGGAAAAAATTACTGTTAACACTCTGCTGTGCATCCTCCCGCCCTCTTCCCACCAGACACCCCCGCACGGGCTCGTGGGAAGCAGAGGGATCGTTCTCCAACGTGTGACTGTATTAACCCAGATAACCACAGAGAGTGCCTCCGTGCCATGCATGGGACTCTGGGAAGCAAAGAGATGCCCCTCCACCCTCTAGGCCAGAAACAACCCAGCTCTGGCGCCCAGAAACAAACACCCCAGCCCTGCGGGTGCTGGGAAGGAGCATGGGCCTGGGCAGCATTGGGCTGCAGGAGGAGGAGCGGGCATTGCAGAAGCAAACTGGGTGGGCACCGCGTTCCAGGAGAAAGGACAGCATGGACAAAGGTCCCGGGGTGGAAAAGCAGGTCTCAGAGAGAGGGCTTTTCCTGAGTGTGTAGTTGCCCTTGAAATCCCTGAGTAGCGCAAACAGTTAAGCACTTGACTGCTGGTTGAAAGGTTGGTGGTTCGAACCCGTCAGATGTGACTCTGAAGACAGGCCTGGTGATCTGCTTCCAAAAGATCACAGCCTTGAAAACCCTATAGAACAGTTCTACTCTGCATACATGGGGTTGCCGTGAGTCAGAATCGCTTCAACAGCACAATAACAACAGCTAGTTGTCCGAATGTGCCATGAGGCTCTTGGGGCCAGCCTGTCCTGTGCGAGGACACTTGGGAAGTGAGGAGGGCAGTCACGAAATTTGAAGAGGGAACATACAGAACCAGGATGGGAAATCCAGGTACTGTACTTTCTCCTATACGGTATTGTTTTTCTTTTTTAAAATTTTGTTGTGGTATAATTTATGTAACAAAACATTTGCCATTTTAACCCTTTTTAAGTATGCAATCCAGTGACGTTAATTACATTCACCATGTTGGAGCGCCTTGACCACCATCCATTTCCAAAACGTGTTCATCACCCAAAACAGAAACTCTGTACCCCTTTAGCAATAACTCCCCTTCCCCAGCCCACCCCGCTCACCAGCCCCTGGCGGCCAGTAATAAAGTTTGGTCTACGCGCATTTGCCTATTCTAGATATTTCACACAAGTCGAACCACCCAATATTTGTCCTTTTGTGTCTGACTTATTTTGCTCAGCATGACATTTTCAAAGCCCACCCCTGTCATAGCGTGTATCAGAACTTCCTTTCTCTTCATGGATGGATAGTATTCCACTGTATGGATAGACTACATTTTTTTTTAATTGTACTTTAGATGAAGATTTGCAGAACAAATAGTTTCTCATTAAACAGTACACATATTGTTTTATGACAATGGTTAACAACCCCACGACACGTCAACACTGTCCCTTCTCAACCTTCGGTTCCTTATCACCAGCTTTCCTGTCCCCTCCTGCCTTCTAGTCTTTGTCCCTGGGCTGTTGTGCCCCATTAGTCTCGTTTTGTTTTATGGGGCTGTCTAATCTTTCGCTGAAGGGTGAACCTTGGGAGTGACTTCATTACTGAGCTAAAAGGGTGTCCGGGGGCCATACTCTTGGGGTTTCTCCAGTCTCTCAGGCCGGTAAGTCTGGTTGGATAGACCACGTTTTGTGCATCCGTTCATCTGTTGATGGACATGAGGGCTGTTTCCACCTTCGGCCGTTGTAAACAGTGCTGCAAGGACCTTGGTGCCCTCGAGTATGTTCTAGGTATTGACTTTCCTGTCTCTCTCCACTGCCACGGGCCTCACGTTCTTTCTGCCGACAGAAATGGCAAAGAAGCAGCCGTGCTAGCCCACAGCTCGCCCCTGAGTTGCAGTGAGAGGTCTCAGGCCATGGGCAACGGTCCAGAAGGGAAAGGCCCAGCCCGGGGCTGCCTGCAGCTGCCTCAGGACGGCTGATGGTACACAGATGGGTCCCACCCCATGACAGGAAGCAGAGGCTCCATGCCGGCTCACACTCCTGCTGGGTTTATTTTTGTGGGGTTTTTAAACTGGTTTGAACATGATTCAGAAGAAAGCAGCCTTGGAGTTTGCATCTGGGTTTCCCAAAACCAGAGTGGAGTCCCTCAGCTGGGTCCAGCACCATTTGGTTTCTGTTCTGCTTGGTGGGCATGCAGGTCCTGGGGTGGACCGTGGTTTTGTGCAGGCAGTGGGGTTGGGCAGGAGGAGAAACTGGCCTGCGATGTGGGACTCAGACAAATTGAACAAGGCCAGGGACTTCATTCAAGGCCCAGGCCATCCCTTCTCAGCCTCTGCCCAGGCCTCTTAGCACTGACCAGCCCATTGGGATCCACTAAGGCCCCCTTGTACCTGGAGGGCACAGTTAAGCACTCGCCTACTAATCAGAAGGCTGGTGGTTCAAATCTACCCAGGGGTGCCTTGGAAGAAAGGCCTGGGGATCTACTTCTGAAAAATTAGCCATTGAAAACCATATGGGGGTGCAGTCCTATTCAGCACACATGGGGTCACCATGAATCAGAATCAATTCATGGCAACTGGCTTCATAAGGCCTCTTCAGAGCCACTTCCTTCCCTCAGGAGCCCCAGAAATGGTTCAATTCTCTTGAGGGTTTGGACTCTTCCCTACACAGAGATGACCCAACTTCAACCCCCAGCTTTGGCCTCAAAGGGGCTTAAATATCCACCAGCTCACTCCATTGACCACCCTCTCCCACCTCAGGGTCATGCTGTCCATGGATGAAAATCGAACTTTGGAGTTTCACAGGCAAAATACATGGATCTGCAAGTATCTTCTCAATTGACTCGCAGGAAGATAGCAGGTGGCGGGGGTCGGGGGGCGGTGAGTCTCTGTCCCCAGCTCATCCCAGTGCTACCTGGGTGTTACGAAAAGAACCTGACTGCAGGCACCACCCCTTCTCCCTTCCTGCCCACAGGAAAGGATGTCCAAGAGGTACCACAGAGCTGACCAAGTGCAACAAAGTCACTTTTCATCCAGGCAGGGAGGGAAGTCCTGCACAGGGGGAGCAGCGCGGGACAAGCACAAATAAGTATCCAAAAGTCTGGTTCACTGCCAGGTCAGAGGCTTCAGTGCTCAGTCCTGCCCCTCACAGTTCACCCCCTGAAATGCCATTGTTGTTTTTAGGTGCCTTTGAGTTGGCTCCGACTCATGGTGACCCCATGCACAGCAGAACCAAACGTTGCCCGGTCCTGCACCATTTTCATGATTGTTGGTGTGTTGGAGTCCATTGTTGTGTCAACTCATCTCATGGAGAGTTTCCCTCATTTTCGCTGACCCTCTACTTTACCAAACATGATGTCTTTTCTAGTGGTTGGTCTTTCCCGATGATGTATCCAAAGAAGCGAGCCAAAGTCTTGCCATCCTTGCTTCTACGGAACATTCTGGTTGTATTTCTTCTACTAATGAGTTGTTCATTCTTCTGGCAGTTCATGGTATATTCAATATTCTTCACCAACACCATAATTCGAATGCATCCGTTCTCTTCTGTCTTCCTTTTTTATTGTCCAGCTTTCGCATGAGGCAATTGAAAGGCCATGGCTTGGGTCAAGCACGCTATAGTCTTCAAAGTGACACCTTTGCTTTTTAATGAAGTCCTCAGGGCTGCTCAAACCTTGACCCTTAGAGCTGACTTAAAATAAGCAGAATATATGAAGACCGTTCCTGGCCTGTCTATTGTCCACCTCTTCCTCCCCCCATCACTTCCCTCCATTGCCCTAATTTATTTTATCCATAGCACTTACCGCTACTTGAAATTA
The DNA here is from genome assembly GCF_000243295.1 of Trichechus manatus latirostris. Classification (NCBI taxonomy): domain Eukaryota; kingdom Metazoa; phylum Chordata; class Mammalia; order Sirenia; family Trichechidae; genus Trichechus; species Trichechus manatus. The sequence continues at coordinate 3,298,779 of NW_004444064.1, forward strand.
TATTTTGTGTCTATTTGTTTTCATGCTTATAGCCTGCATGTTCCCTTTTCATGCCCACCCACCTCATGAGATGAGCGTTAGCCCCTGTACCACGGGATGTCTGATCTTGTCTGTATCTACTCCTGGACTCCTGGGGCAGTGCTTGGCTCTAGTCAATGCTCAATAAATACCTGTGGAATAAAGGGACCGGGGGGAGCCCACTGCGTTTCACAGTCTGCAGATCCCAACCCGTCCTGCTTGGTCTCACCCATGACAATGGCCACAGCTCATCTGGACTTCCACCTCTGATCCCTGGACCCAGGGCACTGGAGCAGCTGCAGGTCAGTGGCTGAAGCATGTTGTCCATGGCAGGATTGATCGTAGCAGAATTTGGAAACTGCAAGTGAAAGATGAGACATCCATATTGTCTTAATCTCCTAGTGCTGCTGTAACAGGGATAACTCTCTGGGGGTGGCTTTAAAGAACAGAAATTTATTATTGTCTTACAGTTTTGGAGGCTAAAAGTCCAAATCAGGTCATTGGCCATGGAGATTCCTTCCTTGTCAGTAGGTAGCCCTGAGCATTGCTTGGTTCCTTGGGTTGTAGATAATCCTCACATGGCATCTGTCTTCCCTTGTGTCTCTGTATCTCTGTGTCTAATCTACTCCTTTTATAACTCAGAAGTGATTAGATTTAGAACCCACCCTACTCAGGTATGATCTACTTAACATAACAAAGAAAACCCTGTTTTCAAACAGGATCACATCCATAGGTATAGGGGTGAGAATTCCAACACAGTTTCAGAGTATACAATTTAATCTATAAAACACACAATGAAATATTAAGGCCCCGTGAAGAGACTTCAATTAAATGAAAAATCTTTACCTGACAAATGCATTGTTCAACGCCGTGCATGCTGTATGGCTCTGTGTTATGAAATATACGTGTGAGGAAGTAATGACTCCAAATGTTAGACGTGATATCTCCGAAAGGTAGAATGATAGGAGATCTTTATCCTTTTCTCCAGACTTCTCCAATTTTATATAAATATAAATAACACTTATATTACTTTCATAACCTGAAAAAGAAACTCTAAAACGTCTCATTTGGCCCACTGCTGTGCAGGCCCTCCTGATTTGGGAGGTTAACCTTTCTTTTTTCTCTTTTCGCTTCTGCACGGAAGCACTGTGGCTCCTGCTGACTCATCAAAGGCAGGGAGGGCTCCCTGCATTCTTGAGTGCGTCATCTAACAACCTGGAATCATTCTATTTATCGAGGATGCCTATACTAAGGTATATCAATACACAAGGAAAACACAGCGCCCTTTATATTTTGGCCATGGTTGTTAACACACACTGATGGAAGGAAGCAGTTCAGGTAATTCCTCAGCCCTCCCATTTCCTGCCAGCCTGGCAGCCTTCCACCATAAACAGCAAGGCTCTTAGCACTCCCTGGTCCCCTTTCCTTCCTTGATAGATGGTCACGTCAAAGCCTAGTTCAGACAAGTTAATTACATGGTGCTGCCCTCACTCCACTCCTGCTTAACCCTTCCTAAATGAGCTGGGATGACTGCTTAGTGCAAAGCTATCCCTTACTATTTAGACACACACACACGCACACACAAACACACCACACACACACACACGCACACACAACACTATACATACACACCCAACACCACACATGCACACACACACCCAACACCACCGACACAGCCTGGGTTTTGTTCAGACTCGAGGTCACGATTAAAACATTTCTAAGCCATATTCAATTCCCAATCCCACTGTATGAATTAACTGTGTCCCCCAAAAAGATATGTTGAAGTCTAACCCTAGTACCTATGAATGTAACCTTGTTTGGAAATATGATTTTTGAATATGTTATCTGTTAAGTGAGGTCTTACTGGAGTAGGGTGGGTCCTAACCCAGGATGAGTGATGTCCTTATAAAGGAGAAGATATACAAAGAGACAGACACACAGAGGGAAGATGAGCACGTGATCACAGAGTTATGCTGCAGCTTCAAGCCAAGGAATGCCTGGGGCTACCAGAAGCTAGGAGAGATGTTCTGGATTGAGTTTTGTCCTTCCAAAAGATATGCTGAAGTCCTAACCCCCAGTACCTGTGAATGTGACCTTATTTGGAAACAAAGTCTTTGAAGATGTAATCTAAGATAACATGAAGTCATACTGGAGTAGGAAGGGTCCTAATTCAATATGACTGATGTCCTTAAAAAAGAAGAGAAGAGACACAGATAGACAAACAAGCAGAAGGAAGATGGGCGTGTAAAGACAGAGACAAAGATGAAGTTATGCTGCAGCTGCAAGCCAAGAAATTCCTGGGGCTACCAGAAGCTGGGAGAGATGTTTTGAATTGAATTGTGTCCCCAAGAAATACATGTTGGAGTCTTAACACTGTACCTGTGAAGGTGACCGTCTTTGGAAATAGGACCTTTGTTAATATGAGATCATACTGGAGTAGGGTGGGTCCTAATCCAATGGGACAGGTGTTCTTACAAAAGAGGAGAAGATACATAGAGACAGGAAGACAGGAAAGACAGCCATGTGATGATGGGAGCAGACGCAGCTGTAACCAAAGAACACCAACAATTGCTGGGAGCCACCAGAAGCTAGGAGAGAGGCATGAAACAGTGCCTCAGTTCTCAGAAGGAATCAATACTGCCAACACCCTGATTTTAGACTCCCAGCCTCCAGAACTGTGAGATAATAATTTTCTGTTCTTATAAGCCACCCAGTGGTACTTTGTTACAGCAGCCCTAACAAACCAATACAAGAGACAAGGAAGGATCTTCCCCTAGAAACTTCAGAGAGAACATGGCCCTGCTGTCATGGATTGAATTGTGTCCCCCAAAAAATGTGTGTAGCAACTTGGATAGGTCATGATTCCCAGTGTTGTATGATTGTGTAATCTGATGTGATTTCCTTATGGGTTATAAACTCTATTACTATGATGAGATTATATGTGATCTCCTTATGTGTTGTAAATTCTATCACCGTGATGAGGTTATACTGATGAGGTTGATAAGATTAGATAGTGTCTTAATGCAATCTCTTTTGAGATATAAAAGAGAGAAGTGAGCAGAGATACATGGGAACCTCATACTGCCAAGAAAGCAGTGCCGGGAGCAGAGCGCGTCCTTTGGACCTGAGGTTCCTGAGCAGAGAAGCTCCCAGACCAAAGGAAGACTGATGCATCACAAGGACCTTTCTCCAGAGCTGACAGGGAGAGAAAGCCTTCTCCTGGAGCTGATGCCCTGAATTTGGACTTGTAGCCTACGGTACTGTGAGGGAATAAACTTCTTTTTGTTAAAGCCATCCACTTGTGGTATTTCTGTTAGAGCAGCACTAGATGACTAAGGCACACTGTCTCATACTTCATTACAGAAAACTAATACCACTCAACCAATTGGTGTGAGCTTTTATCCTCTGTTCCCCTCACCCCACTTTACTGCTGGCATCACTGTTTGTTCAGATCTCAGCTTGAATGTCTTATCCTCAGAGAGCCAGCTCAGTCTAAACCAAAAACCCAGCACTCACCACCACATCTAGTTCATTCTTCTGCAGAGCACTTATCATGATCTAATAGTCTTGCTTCTTTATTTGGTCATTTAATCATTTATTTGCTTATGACCTTTCCACTCCCCTCCACTAGAATGTAGGCTTGAGTGATGACATCTTTGCTTTGTTCGTCTTTGTATTCCCATTGTCCAGAATAACATGGGCACAGGGTAAATCCTCAATAAATATCTGTAAAAATGAATGAATTGATGAATTCAAGCATGTCATAGCTGAGGCGGACATTTCAAAGTGCTCCTTCTCCTACATAACACCAGAATCCCAGTGTGAAACCCTGAGGTGCTGGTTTGTACCCCCAACCCTCTTTAACAAGCACCTTGTATTTGAGTTATTTGTGCAGCCCCCACTCACTTCTTCCTCCATCCCAGAGTGTGAGTCATTTGAAGATATACAACATGTGGTTATGATGTCATTGTAAAAAATCCAATAAGCTAAAGTCTCACTTGAACTCCTATCCAGCTCAGTCTCCTGCCAAATATAATTTATATTATTCTTTTTCTGATTATCTTTCCAAGTTTTTTTAAGCCTGCATTTTCCACATGGTTGTTATTCTAGAAGAATATAAAGTTCTTTTGTGAAATTTTAAAAACACACATGAAATAACACTTTTGGTTCTGCAACTTGTTTTTTTAAACTTAATACATGTTGTAGCTCTTTCCATGTCAGTATACACAAATTTATTTAAACTATTGCACATATATTTCATGGTATGGGAATAGCGTAGTTTACTTAGTGATCTCACCATTAATGAGACTTAAGTTGTTTTCAGTCCTTTGCTCAAAATATTGTACTGTCCTGAAAAGAGACAGAAACTGAGAAAGACTGTAATGGAAATGTAAAAATGAAAAGCACAGTAAAAGGGATGAAGAATGGCTTTGGCAGACTTCTCCATAAACTCAATTTAGCCAAGGAAAGAAATAGTGAATTTTAAAGTAGTTCTATAGTAATTACCCAAATTGAAACACATAGGGAAAAAAGAATGAAAAGAAAATACAGCTCTGCATCCAAGATCTGTGGGGCCAGTCTAACACGCATATAAGTGGAATCCCTAAAGGAGAAGAGAGAAAAAGTAGGGCAGAAGAAATATTTAAAGAATAATGGCACAGAGTTTTCTAAAATTAATGACAGAGACCGCCTTATTTATCTAGTGCTGCTGTAACAGAAATGTATTCTGTCATAGTTTAGGAGGCTAGAAGTCCAAATTCAGGGCATCAGCTCCAGGGAGAAGGCTTTCTCTCTCTGTCAGCTCTGAGGGGAGATCTTTGTTTTCAATCTTCCCCTGGTCTAACAGCTTTTCAGCACAGGGACCCCAGCTCCAAAGGACTCACTCCACTCCTGGTTCTTCTTGCTTGGTCCTAATGAGGACCCACTCCTCTCTGCTCACTTCTCTCTTTTATATCTCAAAAGAGATTGACTCAAGATACAACCTAATCCTGTAGATTGTGTCCTGCCTCATTAACATAACTGCCTCTAATCCTGCCTCACTAACATCATAGAGGTTAGGATTTACAACACATAGGATAATCACATCAGATCACAAAGTGGTGGACAACCATACGATACTGAGAATCACGGCCTAGCCAAGTTGATTCCCTTTTTTGGGGAACACAATTCAATCCATAACAGACTCTGAAACACAGATCCAAGAAACTCAGAGAACACCCATTGGGATAAAAGCCAGCAAAACAAAATAAATTTAAAAAACCTATATATAGCATCTACAAACTGCTATTAAAAAAAAAAAGAAGACATAGAGAAAATCATTGAGGCAAGCAGAGGCAAGAAGATACATCATCTGCAGAGAAAACAAAGAGAAGAATTACAGCGGACTTCTCTTCCTAAACCATGCAAGCTGGATGACAATATGGTGATATCTTTGTAGTATTAAAAGAAAAAAAAAGTGTTAATTCAGAATTCTATACCAATGAAAATACCTTTTAAAATTAAGTGGATGAAGGAAACCAAAAACTCAAAGAAGAAACTAGTCCACAAGACTAATAGCCCACACAAAGTGCAGCCTCATCTAGCCTGAGACCAGAATTAGATGGTGCCCAGCTACCACTACTGACCATTCTGACCAGGAACACAATAGAAAGTCCCAGATAGAATGGGAGAAAAATGTAGAACAAAACTCAGATTCCTAAAGAAGGTCAGACTACAGGAACCTTCAAGACTATTGCCCTAAGATACCGTTTGAACCTGGAACTGAAGCTACTCCCTGAGGTCAGCTTTCATCCAAATAACCGATTGGCTTATAAAATAAACAATGTCACCAGTGAGTACTGTGCTCCCATAAACAGTCAATGGTCAACATTTACCCTAAAGCAAAGATGAAAAGGTAAGGAGGCGTAGGGAAGCTAGATTAATGGAAACAAAACAAAGAGAATGGAAATAATGAGAATGTTGTCACATTGTGAAAAATGTAACCAACGTCATGGAACAATTCTTATTAAAATTGTTAAATGGGAACCTAATTTGCTGTGTAAACTTTCACCTAAAACACAATAAAATATTATTTTCAAAAAATTAAGGAGAAACAAAGATTATCTCAGACAAACAATAACTATGGGAATTTGTGGCTTGCATACCAACTCCACAAGAAATGATAAATGAAGTTCATCAGGAAGAAAGAATATATCAGACTTCAAACTGCATCTTCACAAAGAAATGTAGAGTACCAGAAATTGAATAGATGAAGATAAAATAAAATTCATTTTTTCTTATTTTTAATTGCTGTAAATGATAACTGACTGGAAAAGTAGTAGCAATTAAGTATGTTGATAGACATAAAAGTAAAATGTATGACAATAATAACAAGAAAGATAGAAGGGAGGGATTGGGAAAATACTGTTGTAAGATCCTTACATGACATGTGAAGTAGTTTATTCTGATTTGAAGGTTAAACTATGATTAATTGAAGATCTATACTGTAACTCCTAGGGCAACCATTATAATTTATTTAAAGAGGTATAATAAGTCAAAAGGACATAAAATGGAATGATAAAAAAAATTCTCAGTTAACCAAGGAAAGGCAGAAAAAAGGAACAAACAAGAGGTGGAACAAATAGAAAACATCTAATAAAAATGTTAGATTTTAATCCAATCTTATCAATAAGCACATTAAATGTAAATGGTCTAAATACCAGTCAAAAGATAGAGATCGTCAAATTGGATTTAAAAAGCAAGACCAAACTATATATGTCTACAAGAAATCCACTTTAAATATAAAGACATATATAGATTTACAGTAAAAGGATTCAAAGTAAAGTAAAAGTAGAATTTATCCCAGAAAAAAAGGTATGCCATTCTAGCGTTAGCCAAAAGAAAGCAGGAGTAGATACATTAATATCAGACAAAATAGACTTAAGAAGAAAGAATATAATCACAAATAAAGAGGTACACTACATAACGATCAAAGGATCAATTCTCCAAGAAAATGTAACAATCGTAAATGGGAATGTACCTAACAATAGGGCTTCAAAATACATGAAGCAAAAGCTGACTGAGATGAAAGGAGAAATAGACAAATCCCCAATTATAGTCGGAGATTTCAACACTTCTCCCTCAGTAATTGATAGAACAAGCAGACAAAAAATGGATAAGAATATAGACTACATGAACAATCCTATCAATCACCTAGACTTAACTGATATTTATAGAACACCTCACCCAACAACAGCATAGTACATATTCCTCTCAAGTGCACATGGACATTCACCAAGATAGATCATATTTGCGGCCATAAAACATAGCAAATTTAAAAGAATTTATAAATCATACAAAGTATGCTTTCAAGCAGAATTAAACAAGAAATTAAAAATAGATATTTGGAAAATTCCAAAATATTAAGCAACATATTTCTAAGTAAACCATAAATCAGTTTCTCTCTGAGGAATCTCAGGAAGAACTAAAAAAAAAAAATTAATCGAAAATGAAAATACAACATATCAAAGTGTACGGGAAAAACTTAAGCAATGCTTAAAGGGAAATTTGTAGCACTAAATGCCTATATTAGAAAAGAAGAAAGGTGTCAAATAAATGACCTCAGCTTCCATCTTAAGAAACCAGAAAAGAAGAGCATTTTAAACACACAATAAGTAGAAGCAATAATAAAGATCAGAGCAGAGATCAATGAAATAGAAAACAGAAAAACAATAGAGAAAATTACTGAAACCAACAGCTGGCTGTTGTTTTGTTTCATTTTTTAGAGAGTGTAGCCAGCCTAATCAAGAAAAATAAAGTGCTGACTTAATGACCAATATCAAGAATGAAAGACAAGGCATCACTACCCATACTGTAGATGTTAAAAGGATAATAAAAGAATATTATGAGCAATTTTATGCCAATATATTCTACAGCTGAGATGACATGAGGAAATCCTTTAAAAGGCATAGATTACCCACACTGATTACAAGAAGAAATTAAAAATCTGAATACTTCTATATCTGTTGAAGAAATTGAACTCAATTTAAAAATCTACCTAGAAAGAAAACTTCTAGTCCAGATAGTTAGTTTCACTGGTGAAAATTATCAAATATCTATTGAAGAAAAAAATTGAAAACCTACCCAAGCTCTTTGAGGAGGAGATAAGGGAACACTTCCAATTCATTTCATGAGGGCTGTGTTACCCTCATAGTAGACAAGACTCTATGAGTAAACTACAGACTAATATCCTTCATCAACATATATGCAAAATTCCTTAACAAAATGTTAGCAAATCAAACCCAGCAATATACAAAAAGGATAATATGTCATGACCAAGTAGAATTTATCCCAGGAATGCAAGGTTGGTATAACATTCAAAAATCAATCAATATAATTCGCTGCATTAATAGAATAATGGAGAAAATTATAGGGTCATCTCCATAAATGTAGAAAAAGAATTTGACAAAATTAAACACCCATTCATCCTAAAATATTTTAGCAAACTAGGAATACAAGGGAACTTCTTCAGCCTAATAAAGTGTATCCATGAAAAGTTTATAGATACCATCTTAATGTTGAAAAACTGAATGCTTTCTCCCTAAGACAAGGAGCAAGACAAGAATGTGACTCTCATCATTCTTATTCAATATTGTACCAGAGATCTTAGACATTGTAATTAGGCAAGAAAAAGAAATAAAGGTGTACAAATTCGAAAGGAAGAATTGAAAGCGCCTATTCACACACGACATAATTGCATATAGAAAATCCTAAGGAATCTACATAAACCTTTGCTGTTGAGTCGATTCTGACTCATAGAATCTACATATAGCCTATTAAAATTAATAGTTCAGCAATTTTGCAGAATATAAGGGCAATGCACAAAAAATCAGTTGTATTTTTATATGCTAGCGATCAACAATTGGAAATTGACATTTAAAACAATACATAACAATAGCATATAAACATAAATTATCTAGGGGTGAATTTAATTTAAAAATGCAAAATTTGTATGCTAAAAACTGTAAAACATTGTTGAGAGATATTAAAGAAGTTCTAAATAAAAAGATAGTTATACCATACATTTGGATCAGAAAACTCGATATTATCAAGATATCAATTTTCCCTATAGATATAGATATATATACATATTTAAAAAAAAAAAAGCAAACCTGGTGCCTGACTCATAGCGACCCTACAGGACAGAGTAGAACTGCTGCATAGGGTTTCCAAGGAGCAGCTGGTGGATTTGAACTGCTGACTTTTTGGTTAGCAGCCTTAACACTTAATCACTGTGCCATCAGGGCTCCATATACATGTACATATACAACCCCAAACAAAATCTCAGCAGGTTTTTTGGTAACAGTTAACAATATGATTATAAACTTTATATGGAAATGCAATGGACCGAGAGTTGCCAAAACCATGTTGTAAAAGAAGGACAAACTGGAATATGTACCCTACCTGATTTCAATAATTTTCTCTAAAACTACGAAACAGGACAGCGTTTGTAAAAGGATAGAACCCTAGGTCAACAGAACAGAATAGAGAATTCAGTACAGGGAATTTCAGAATGCTGAAATTGATTTTTAGCAAAGGTGTTTAATCGTTTTCTCAGGCCCCTTTCCCCCACCCACCAAATGACAGCTTAGATGTGAAGGAGCAAGACCCACATAGATGGGTGAAACTACCCTGGCTTAGAAGATCCGTGTCTGAAATACATTTCCCGAGGCATTGGCACAGTTTTCAGCAAGCAGCATGTCCAGTTACAAGGCATTGCACTCAGGGGAGCTCAAATCAAAGGTATCCCCACCAGGTATTTACACTACACACAGAGACCTGCCAGTCTGGTACAGAGTGCTAATGAACAACATTTTAATTATTAGCATTGTTCCTGGGTAACATTCCACCTTTATCAGATTTCCAGGGGAACAGAACCACAAAAGTTAAACAAATGGCAAACTTATCCATAGAGATAAGAAAGGGTTATGCTCATCGTTTACTGATCCACCAGAATTGGCTTAAAAAAATACAGACAATATCAAGTCTTGGAGAGGACATGGAGCAATGAGAATATCCGTACACCGAAGGTGGGAGTATAAATTGGTACAACCACTTTGAAAAACTGGCCATATATAGTCAAGTGAAACATACCTATATTCTGACCCAGAAATTCCTCTCCAGGGAATCATCCAACAAATATGCTTACATATATCTACCAAAAGACATGTACGAGACTGTTCCTAGCAGCACTATTCATAATTGCCCAAAACTGGAAACAACCCAAATGTCCGTCAATAGTCGAATGGAAAAATTAATTGTGTTGACTTCACGTAATGGAATAGTATTCAATGACAAAGAATATGCTATATGTGGCAACACAGATAAAACTCACAAATATTAATGTTGAATGGAAGAAGTCAGACATGAACGAGTGCATACTCTATGACTCCATGCATGCAAAGTTCTTACTATTTAATAGTCAAAAATGTTGTCACTTGAGACGCAGCGGCCCCAGGGCAGGGCTGGGGCTGATCGACAGCTCTCCTGACAAGAGACCGCGAGGAGGTTTCATTTGCCTCTGGGGAGACTATCGGTCAGACATGGGTCTGTCTCAGTACCGCTGGACCTCAACCACACCAAAAGAGGAGACCTGGACAGAAAAGGTGCCGGTGATCCTACAGGCAAAGGGGACATTGACCCTGCAAGCTGGGGACACTCTGACCCTCCTGTGTGTAGTCTCAACCCTAAGTCCAGTAGGTCCAGTTAAGTGGGCCATAGAAGGGCCTGAAAGAGGAACCTTAAGAATAGTGATTATTCTAGTTTGTTTTTGTGTTCCCTGTTTTATGAGAATATTAACAAAAGGAACTACAAATACTCTTAAGGCTAGAAACATTTTTACCCTGGTAAGTCGGGATGCCCCCTTTTCAAGCTCTGAGGACAAATGTCATCTAATTCACCAAGATGCAGCCAATTTCCACTCTAACTCATCCCCCACCCAGGGCCCCTGGTCGATACGGGGAGGTTTCTCACCCCAGCCGATGCCCCTAACCAGCAGGAAGTAGCCAGAAGAGAAGTGACGCCCTGTTTCCCAAGATTGAGAAACTTCCAATAAAAGGGGGTGTTGGAAGAGGCTGCATATGCCAGGCTCACTATTATTTACTCCTCATTGCTAACCACCACATCATCTCATGATCTTGTCTTTCCCCCCGGTCCCAGTGTCTACAAAAGGTTTAAGATTAACCCATGTTCCTCTTTGGAGGGCAGAAGACAACTGACAATGATCTGAGGATGAAAAACTGAACACAGCGCCTATCTTGTGATAAGAAAACCAAGATGTCGCCAGATAACCCCCAAGAATACCAGTAAAAGATTAACCCATCTGAGACATGACCCCCTCAAGGGGGAACTGACACAAACTTCTAAGACCCATAGTCCTGTCCCTATAAAAGCCTTCGGCCGATCTCCAGTTGGAGAGATGGGTTTTTTGAAGGAACCTATAATAAACCTCTTCCTGTTCAGCTAAAAAAAAAAGAAAATGTTGAAAGTCATTGTTATGGATCTTAGAAAAAAGTGAGATATTTTCCATTTCATTGTACAAGACCGGCATAACCTGCAGAACTGCATCAGAACGTGCGCAAAACACACGCACAAAATAAAGACTAATCTCCGTTATAAATAAGTTGTTGTTGTTGTTAGGTGCTGTTGAGTCGGTTCTGACTCATAGCAACCCTATGTACAACAGAATGAAACACTGCTGGGTCCTGCGCCATCTTCACAATCGTTATGCTTGAGCCCATTGTTGCAGCCTCTGGGTCAATCGATCTGATGGAAGATCTTCCTCTTTTTCTCCAACGCTCTACTTTACCAGGCATGATGTCCTTCTCCAGGGACTGATCCCTCCTGATAACATGTCCAAAGTATGTGAAATGTAGTCTCGCCATCCTTGCTTCTAAGGAGCATTCTGGTTGCACTTCTTCCAAGACAGATTTGTTCGTTCTTTTGGCAGTTCACGGTATATACAGTATTGTTTGCCAATACCACAATTCAAAGGCATTAATTCTTTGGTCTTCCTTATTCATCACTCAGCTTTTGCATGCATACGAGGTGATTGAAAACACCATGGCTTGGGTCAGGCTCACCTTAGTCTTCAAGGTGACATCTTTGCTTTTTAATACTTTAAAGAGGACTTTGGCAGCAGATTTGTCCAAAGCAATGCGTCCTTTGATTTCTTGACTGCTGCTTCCTTGGGTGTTGATGGAGATCCAAGTAAAGTGAAATCCTTGACAACTTCAATACTTTTTTTGTTTATCATGATGGTGCTTATTGGTCCAGTTGTGAGGATTTTTGTTTTCCTTATGTTGAGGTGTAATCCATACTGAAGGCTCTGGTCTTTGATCTTCATCAGTAAGTGCTTCAAGTCTTCTTCACTTTCAGCAAGCAAGGTTGTGTCATCTGCATATCTCAGGTTGTTAATGAGTCTTCCTCCAATCCTGATGCCCCGTTCTTCTTCATAGAGTCCAGCTTCTTGGATTATTTGCTCCGCATACAGATCAAATAAGTATGATGAATGGATACAACCCTGACAAACACAACTTTCCTGACTTTAAACCACCCAGTATCCCCTTGTCTGTCCAAACAACTGCCTCTTGACCTATGTATAGTTTCTCATGAGCACAATTAAGTGTTCTAGAATTCCCATTCTTCTCAATGTGATCCATAATTTGTTATGATCCACACAGTTGAATGCCTTTGCATAGTCAATAAATCACAGGTAAACATCTTTCTGGTATTTTCTGCTTTCAGCCAAGATCCATCAGACATCAGCAATGATATCCCTCCTTCCATGTCCTCTTCTGATTCAGGCTTGAATTTCTGGCAGTTCCCTGTCACTGCACTGCTGGAACAATTTTGAATGATCTTCAGCAAAATTTTACTTGTTTGTGATGTTAATGATATTATTTGACAATGTTCCCATTTGGCTGGATCACCTTTCTTTGGAATAGGCTTAAATATGGATCTCTTCCAGTCAGTTGGCCAGGTAGCTGTCTTCCAAACTTCTTGGCATACGTGAGTGAGTACTTCTAGCGCTGCATTCGTTGGTCGAAACATCTCAATTGGTATTTCGTCAATTCCTGAAGCCTTGTTTTTCACCAACGCCTTCAGAGCAGATTGGACTTCTTCCTTCATTACCGTCAGTTTCTGATCATATGCTACTTCCTGAAATGGATGAACGTAGACCAATTTTTTTTTGGTATAGTGACTCTGTGTGTTCCTTCCATCTTCTTTTGATGCTTGCTGTGTCGTTTAATATTTTCCCAGTAGAATCCTTCAGTATTGCAACTCTAGGCTTGAATTTTTTCTTCAGTTCTTTCACCTTGAGAACTGCCGAGTGTGTTCTTCCCTTTTGGTTTTCTAACTCCAGCTCTTTGCACATGTCATTATACTTTACTCTGTCTTCTCGAGCCACCCTTTGAAATCTTTTCAGCTCTTTTACTTCATCATTTCTTCCTTTTGCTTTAGCTACTCTACATTCAGGAGCAAGTTTCAGGCTCTCTTCTGACATCTATTTTGGTCTTTTCTTTCTTTCTTGTCTTTTTAATGACCTTTCTTTCTTCATGTACAATGTCCTTATATCCTTCCACAACTCGTCTGGTCTTTGGTCATTAGTGTTCAATGCGTCAAATCTATTCTTGAGATGGTCTCTAAACTCACGTGGGATATAGTCAAAGTCGTACTTTGGTTCTTGTGGATTTGTTCTAATTTTCTTCAGCTTCAACTTGAACTTGTATATGAGCAATTGATGGTCCGTCCCACAGTCTGCCCCTGGCCTTGTTTGACTGATGATACTGAGCTTTTCCATTGTCTTTCACAGATGTAGTCAATTTAATTCCTGTATATTCCAGCTGGCGAGGTCCACATGTATTTATGTTGTTGAAAAAAGGTATTTGCAATGAAGAATTCGTTGGTCTTGCAAAATTATATCATTCTATCTCTGGTATTGTTTCTATCACGAAGGCCATATTTTCCAACTACTGATCCTTCCTCTTTGTTTCCAACTTTCCGTGCATTCTAATCACTAGTAATTATCACTGTGTCTTGTTTACATATTTGACCAAGTTCAGACTGTGGAAGTTGGTAAAAATCTTCAATTTCTTCATCTTTAGTCTTAGTGGTTGGTGTGCAAATTTGAATAATAGTTGTATTAACTGGTCTTCCTTGTAGGCTTATGGAAATTATCCTATCACTAACAGGGTTGTACTTCAGGATAGATCTTGAAATGTTCATTTTGACGATGAATGTAGCACCATTCCTCTTCAAGTTGTCATTCCTGGCATAGTAGACCACATGATTGTCCAATGCAAAATGGCCAGTATCAGTCCATTTCAGCTCACTAATGTCTAGGATATAGATGTTTATGCATTCCATTTCATTTTTGATGATTTCCAATTTTCCTAGATTCATACTTCTTACATCCCATGTCCTGATTATTAATGGATATTGCAGCTGTTTCTTCTCATTTTAAGTAGTGCCACATTAGCAAATGAAGGATTCTATACGCAAAATATTAAACGATGCGGAAAGCATAAAAAGAAGATAAAAGGAATACACAGAGTCACTGTACCAAAAAGAATTGGTTGACATTTAACCATTTCGGGAGGTAACATGTGATCAAGAACTGATGGCATTCAGGGAAGAAGTCCAAGCTGCACTAAAGGCATTGGCGAAAAACAAGTCTCCAGAAATTGACAAAATACCATTTGAGATATTTCAACAAATGGAGGCAGCACTGATGGTGCTCACTCGTCTATGCCAAGAAATTTGGAAGACAGCTACCTGGCCAGTCGACTGGAAGAGATCCACATTTGTGCTATTCCAAACAAAGGTGATCCAACAGAATAAGAAAATTATCAAACAATATCATTAATATCACAGACAAAGTTTTGCTAATGATAATTCAAAAATGGTTGGAGCAGCACATCGACAGGGAACTGCTAGAAATTCAAGCCAGATTCAGAAGAGGACATGGAAAGAGGGATATAATTGCTGATGTCAGATGGATCTTGGCTGAAAACAGAGAATACCAGAAAGATGTTTACCTGTGTTTTGTTGACTGTGAAAAGGCATTCAACTGTGTGGATCATAACAAATTATGGATCACATTGAGAAGAATGGGAATTCCAGAACACTTAATTGTGCTCGTGTGGAACCTGTATATAGACCAAGAGTCAGTTGTTCAAAAAGAACAAGGGAATACTGCATGGTTTAAAATCAGGAAAGATGTATTCGTCAGGGTTGTATCCTTTCACTATACTTATTCAATCTGTATGCTGAGCACATAATCTGAGAAGCTGGACTGTATGAAGAAGAACGGGGCATCAGGACTTAAGGAAGACTCATTAACAACCTGTGATAAGCAGAGGACACAACTTTGCTTGCTGAAAGTGAAGAGGACTTGAAGATCAAAGACCAGAGCCTTCAGTATGGATTACATCTCAACATAAGGAAAACAAAAGTCCTCACAACTGGACCAATAAGCAACATCATGATAAACAGAGAAAAGATTGAAGTTGTCAAGGATTTCATTTTACTTGGATCTACATTCAACACCCATGGAAGCGGCAGTCAAGAAATTGAATGACACATTGCATTGGGCAAATGTGCTGCCAAAGACCTCTTCAAAGTGTTAAAAAGCAAAGATGTCACTTTGAAGACTAAGGTGGGCCTAACCCAAGCCATGGTGTTTTCAATTGCCTCATATGCATGTGAAAGCTGGACAATGAATAAGGAAGATGGAAGAAGAATTAATGCCGTTGTTTTATGGTGCTAACAAAGAATATTGAATGTACCATGGACTGCCAGAAGAATGAACAAATTTGTCTTGGAAGAAGTGCAGCCAGAATGCTCATTAGAAGCAAGTTTGGCTAGAATTCTTCCCACATGCTTTGGAGATGTTATCAGGAGGGATCAGTCCCTGGAGAAGAATATCATGCTTGGTAAAGCAGAGGGTCAGAAGAAGAGGAAGACCCTCCACAAGATGGATTGACATAGTGGCTGCAACAATGGGCTCAAGCATAATAATGATTGTGAGGATGGCGAAGGACCGGGCAGTGTTTCATTCTGTTGTACACAGGGTGCTGTGAGTCAGAACCAACTACAAGGCACCTAACAACAACAACATTCCTTCCTGTGTTGCTCCAGGTGACTAGAGACCAATTGTTGTGCCTTGGATGGCCTCTTGCAAGCTTTTAAGACCCCGGCAGGCATCAAACTAGGAGATAGAACAGAGGCACTAAACATGTTATTAGTCCAATTAATTGGGATGTCCCAAGAAACAATGACCCTAAACCTCCAAAACAAGAAACCAAATCCCATGAGGTTTTTGGATATACATAAGCAGCCTAGCAGCTACTTTTTTTTTTTTTTTTTTTGTCATTGCTAAGTGATGGTCTTTTTAATCACCTCGTATGCATCTGAAAGCTGGACAATGAAAAAAGAAAGATTGAAGAATTGATGCATTCAAGTTGTGATGTTGGCAAAGAATATTGAATATACCATGGACTGCCAAAAGAACAAACAAATCTGACTTGAAGGAAGTACAGCCAGGATGCTCCTTAGAAGTGAGGATGATGAAACTTCATCTCACTTACTTTGGACACGTCCTCAAGAGGAACCAATCACTGGAGAAGGACATTATGCTTGGTAAAGTAGAGGGTCAGTGAAAAAGAGGGAGACCCTCCGTGAGATGTATTGAAACAGCAGCTACAACAATGGGCTCAAACACAGCAATGATTGTGAGGATGGTGCAGGACCAGGAGACATTTCGTTCTACTATACATGGGGTCTCCTTGAGTTGGTGCCACCTCAATGGCCTAACATAACTAACAGATCGTCCATGAATTCAGTGCTCATTCTCCACTCACAGTTTGGGGGTGGTGCTCTGCCACCCAACCATTCAAGACAAGCTCTGGGAGCCATCCGTGCTGTCTTCTCTGTCCTGTATCCCACCCAGCTCTGTTGGTTTTGTCTCCTGAACTTCTTGAGTCCATCCATACCTCCACCTTTACCACAGCCACTCTAGCCTAAATTAGTCACGTGCTCTTTCCTTAATTTAGTCTCTCCTCCATCCTGGAGCTAGAGTGAGGAGTCCGTGTTGCTGAAGAGCCAGTGGGGGCTCCCTCACTCTTGGGGCTCAGTGCTGTGGCCTGCAGAGCACGGTTTCAGCTGCCTCACTATCCAGTTTCGTCTGGAGCTTCCCTCAATCTCATTCCCACCACATTGCCCTGTTTTCCTCTTCATTCTGGCCCTGCTTTTTCTTTCTCTGAGCCTTGCTCATGCTGTTCCCTGCGCCTGGAACCCCCTTCCCTCCTCTCTTTCCGACACTACCGTGCTAGCTCTCCAGGTCTTACAGATTTTAAGAAAAATTCGGACATTTTCCAATTCATTACACAAAACTGGTATAACATCCAGAACTGCATGTGGTGAGGTTAGCGCACATGCGCGCGCACACACACACACACACACACACACACACACACGGGGCCCTGCTCTGCCTCTCTCCTGCCACTGTCTCCTCCTGTCCTGAGCGCAGAGCCCCACTGTGTCCCCAGCACCTGGCACTTGTTGGTCTTTGCTCTGCTGTCCTCTGGCACAGAAGGCGTCCTTGTCCTCGCCCCATAGCTTCTTTGTACCTCTTCGGTTGGCTGAATTTTACCACTGAATGGTAGATTCTAGAAAGGCTCATGGTGGATGTTCTTGGAGTTCTTTCATGTGTAATATATATACAGGCTGCCTTAATATCCCAGAGACAGGCTGGTGGGGTGCTGAATGTGTTCTGAGTGCAGTGTTCTTAAATCTGACTTACTTCTGTGCTTGCCTCATTAGCACGTGTATTTCGACACGTGCATCTCCAGAGACTCTCGGAGAATTCCAGAAGCAAGGCCCCTTTTGGAGAGCTTTATTGCAGAGATGGGTATCACCAAGTTCCTACATGTCCGCGTGCATCAGTTCCCCTTAGATAATGCAGACAAATGGGTTGCAACTTGACACTTTCACTGGGACTCTTTCATCCTCTTCCAGTGAGAGCTCTAGAAGGCGTCCACACCCATGCTTGATGCATTACAGTCTGGTGTTCCGAGAAGCGTGCTGTGGGGATGGATGATGCTGCCCAGGGTCATGAGAAACGCAGCACTGACTCACCTGTACCTGGAAGCCTGGGTGTCTGGCTGATGGCTTTGGGCAATGAGTAATTACCAGGGGAGCATGCAAGGAAGAAGCCAACACAAGCAAAGCACATGGGGCCCGTGTATTTCCATTTTTCAAATTTAATCTCACATCTGAATACCATTTCCACTGCATTTAATAGGCTTCTCTCCTCTAGAATTTAACCAAAAATGGGCACAATGCCCACTCCCTTTTTGCAGGGCAGAACAAGCTCAGGTAGAGCATGAGTGTGAGCAAACGCAGCAGGATTCCCAGTGAGGCTTATGTCGAGGCCACATCCCCTCCTCTCCGCAGAGGTAGCTCCTCACCTGGGCAGGTCCCACCACTCTCCCTAGGTCAGGCAGCTTGGACATCATATCTGACTTCTGACCCTCTGTCCATCGAAGACTGATGGACTGACAGACAGGAGAGTAGCTTCTTGGAAGACCCTCTGTATGTCTCTGTGAAAGTGCTCCTGATACACTGCTCACTTTGTAGCCAAAGGCAGTAGAGTGTTGTGGTTGCAGACCCCGGCTTCCTTCTCAGAAGACCTCTACAGTACTGAGTTTTCTGGCCCAACTCAGGGTTTAAGTCCTGGCTCTATAACTCATTAGTTATGTGACCTTGGGGGAAGTTTCTTAACCTCTTTGTGCCTATAGCAACACTATACTTAATGATGAAAGGCTGAATGCTTTCCCTCTAAGATCAGGAATGTTAGGATGTCTGCTCTCCCTACTTCCACTCAACATTATGCTGGAGATTCCAGCGAGTGCAATAAGGCAAGAAAAATATATAAAAGGCATTCAGACTGGAAAATAAGAAGTAAAACTATATTTACAGGTGACGTGATTATCTATGTAGAAAATATTACAGGCTCTACAAGAAAGCTACCAGAAATAAGAAATGAGTTTTACAAATTTGGAAGGTACAAGGTTAATATACAAAGTCAGTTGTATTTCTATATAATAGCAAGAAACATTAGAAAATGATCCAAAACAGTACCATTTGAAACAGCATCAGAAAATACAAAATAGTTAGAGATAATTCTGACAAAAGATGTGCAAGACCTGGAAGGTGAAAACTACAAACCTTTGCTGAGAGAAATTAATGAAGACTTAAAAATAAATGCAGAGATAACAAGTGTTGGTGAGGATGTAGAGAAATTAGAACCTTCATACACCACTGGTGGGATTTTAAAATGGTGCAACTGCTTTGGACAATAGTCTGACAGTTCTTCAAAAAGTTACCGTAGGTATATACTCAAGAGAAGGGAAAACATATGCCCACAAAAAATGGTACATGAATATTCATAGAACCATTATTCATAATAGCCCCAAAGTGGAAACAACCCAAGTGCCTTTCAGCTGATGAACTTTTACTGTATTTTATGCAAATAACGCACACCTTCTACGTTTGTTTGCCAACCCACTCTCCCCACTCCCCGACCCAGGTATTTTCAGAAGCACAGCTATGCCAATGTTTCTTTAGATTGTACACTTAAAAAAAAATAAACACACGAATAAATGTGTTCATTAGTCAGAAAACTCTATTGTTAAAATGTCTGTTCTTCCAAATTGATCTATAGATTCAATGTGATCCCAATCGATATTTCATTTGGCTTTTCGTGTAAAAATTGACAAACTGATTCTAAAATTCATGTGGAAATACAAAGGATTCAGAAGAGGAAAAACAACTTTGAGAAAAAAGAACAAAATTGGAAGACTCATTCTACCTTATTTCAGGACTTGCTACCATATACAAGACAGTGAGGCATTGGCATTGTATTCATCTATTGCCGCTGTAACAAATAATCACAAATTTAGTGGCTTAAAACCACAGGGTTTTATTCTGTTACAGTTCTGGAGGTCTGAAGTCCAAAATAAGTTTCACTAGGCCTACATCTAGATGTCAGGGTGGCCACATTCCTGCTGGAGGCTCTGAGGGGAGAATCCTTTCTTTGCCTTTTCAGCTTCTAGTGGCCACCTAGAGTCCTTGGCTTGTTGCCTTTTCCTCCATCTTCAAAGTCCATCACTGCAATCTTTGTTTCCATCATTGTGTTGCCTTATCCGCTTCTGTTATTTAATCTCCCTCTGCTTTCTTCTTAAAAGGACACTTGTGATTTTATTTAGGACCCACCCAAATAATCCAGAATAATCTCCTCATCTCAAGATCCTTAATTCAATCACACCTGCAAAATCATGTTTGCTGTATAAGATAACGTTTGCCATATAAGATAACTAGGGATCAGGACCAGAATATCTTTGGGAGCCATTATTAAGCCTACCACAGACATCAATACAGATAAGTAGATCAGTAGAACAGAATGGAGAATCCAGAAAGAGACTTACATACGTATAGACAACCGATTTTCAACAAAAGTGCAAAGGCTATTCAGTGAAGAAAGTAGTGTCTTTTCAACAAATGGTAATGAAACAATTGGACATTCATGTGCAAAATAAACAGGGGAACAAAACTTGATGATTCATACATTACACCAAATACAAATATTACTCAAAATGGATTGTCTAGTTTATCTAGTGCTGCTGTAACAGAAATACCACAAGTGAATGGGTGGATGGCTTTAACAAACAGAAATTTATTCTCTCACAGTGTAGGAGGCTAGAAGTCCGAATTCAGGGCTCCAGCTCCAGGGGAAGGCCTTCTCTCTCTGTTGGCTCTGGGGGAAGGTCCTGTTGTCAATCTTCCTCAGGTCTAGGAGCTTCTTAGCACAGGGATCCTGGGTCCAAAAGACACGATCTGCTCCTGGCTCTTCCTGCTTGGCGGTAATAAAGTCCCTCTCCTCTCTGCTCGCTTCTCTCTTTTATATCTCAAAAGAGATTGAGTCAAGATACAACTTAATCCTGTAGATTGTGTCCTGCTTTGTTAGCATAACTGTCTCTAATTCTGCCTCATTAACATCGTAGAGATTAGGATTTACAACACATAGGATGATCACATCAGATCACAAAATGGTGGACAACCACACAATGCTGGGAATCAAGGCCCAACCAAGTTGACATACATTTTTGGGAGACACAATTCAATCCATAACATGGATCACAGACTAAAATCTAAAACTATACAACTTCCAGAAGAAAATATAGGGGAAAACGTTTACAAGCTTGAGTTAATCAAAGATTTCTTAGATATGCCACCAAAAGCACAATCCATAAAATTGAACTTCATCAAAAGTGAAAACTTCTGCTCTTTGAAAGACACTGTGAGAAGAATGATAAGGTAAGTCACAGACTTGGAGAAAATACTTGCGAAGTTTATATCTAATAAAAGATATGTGCCCATAGTATACAAAGAACTTTCAAAATTCTGTAAGAAAAAAGGTAACCCAAATATCTGTGCAAAATATTTGAACAGACATTTCACCATGTATGGATGGCAAATAAGCAATTGAAAAGATGCTCAACGTCATTAGTCATTAGGGAAATTAAGACCCCAATGAGATACCACTAGACACCTATTAACCCATTGCCAATGGAGACAATTCCAACTCGTGGTGACAACGTGTGTCAGAGTAGAACTTCCCCGTAGGGTTTTCTTGGCTGTAAGTAGAGGGTCAGCAAAAAAGAGGAAGACCTTCAATGAGATGGATTGACACAGTAGCTGTAACAATGGGTTCAAACATAGCAACGATTGTAAGGATGGCTCAGCATTTTGTTCTGTTGTACATAGGGTCACTATGAGTTGGAATCAACTCAATGGCACCTAAAACAACAACAATAATCTTTATAGAAGGAAATCACCAGGTCTTTCTTTCGTGTTGCTGGTAGGTGGGTTTGAACCACCAATCTTTAGGTTAGTAGTTGAGCTCAAACTCTTTTGTGCCACCCAGGGACATGTACACACCTATTAAAGTGGCTAAAATTAAAGGACTGACTATACCAAGTGTTAGTGAAGATATGGAGCAACTGGAACTCTTATCACTGCTCTTGAGTATGTAACATGGTACAGTCACTTTGGAAAACAGTTAAACATATAGCTACTATGTAATCCAGTCATTCCACTCCTAGGTGTTGACCCAAGAGAAATAAAAGATCATGTCTACACAAAGACTTGTACATGAATGTTTGTGAAAATTTTATTTGTTATAGCCCCACACCAGAAACAAAACAAAGGGAATGTCCATCAAGAGGTAAATGGATAAACAAACTGGAATTTCTCTGCAATGGAATACTCCGTGGCAATAAAATGTAACTGTTGGTACACATTATAACCTGTATGAATCTCAGATTATGATACGTGAAGGAAAGCAACCCACCACCCCCCCAAAAAAAAGTACGTACAAATAGTCCCTGACTTGTGATGGGGTTATGGTGAGACAACTCTGTCGTCAGTTAGTTCTGATGTAAGTCAAATACCTCACTTTATTTTTTTTTTTAGTTTTCATTATTATTGCTTTTTATTATCAATATCTTTATAAATCAGATCTTTATTTGTCTTCGGGGGTTGGCATGAGAATGATAACATCAGCAAATTACATGCTGCAACACTGTATGTGGTATGTATTACTAATGATAAGATGTACCAAAAAAAAAAAAAAAAAAAAGGATGGTCGTAAATTTGATTCACCGTAACTTGAAAATGTCCTAAGTCGGGACTACCTGTACTATATGATTCTGTATATATAAAATCCAAGAAATGGAAACTAACAAATATAACCGAAAGCAGATCAATGGTTCCCTGGAGGTAGCGATGGGATGGGTAGGTCCAGGAGAGATGAATTACACAGGGGCATGAAGAAAATTTTAGGGGTGATGGACATGTTTATGGATGCACACAGTTGCCTGTTGACCCATAAATCAGAGCCAGTGGTTGAGAAAATCAGAGTGAGAGGTGTGAAGACTGTTTCTGATTCTCATGGACTTCCTGTGCCGCCCTACACCAGCAGCCTCTTGGTGGTCCCAGGCAGAGGGGCCACACGAAGCAGGGCTTGGACAACTCCAAGGAAATTACTTATCTCCCCGCAACCTCCGCCTCTCCTACCCCACTCCTTGCCTGTGGAGGGAGTACTAGGGCATAGCTCCGCAAAGGAGTAGCCAAAATGCTGGCTGCCTCCTGTTCTCACTGCTCAGAAGGTGTGAGCCAAGGTCTCTCACCTCCAGCCTCCTGAACTGCTGGCCTCTGGAGCCAACCCCGAACCACTATATCCACGACTGGGATCACCCATGTCATGGCCAACAGGTAAGCCCCCGAGGCTGCCAATAGCCCTATTTGGCAATTCCTTGTGAAGTTAAAGGGGCAGGAGCAGTTCAATGGTAGAATTCTTGCCTTCCACGCGAGAGACCTGGGTTCAAGTCCCAGCCAGTGGACCTCATGTGCAGCCACCACCTGCCTGTCAGTGGAAGCTTGGATGTTACTATGATGCTGAACAGGTTCCAGCAGAGCTTCCAGGCTAAGACAGACTAGGAAGAAAGGCCTAGTGATCTACTTCTGAAAATCAGCCAATGCAAACCCTATGGATCGCAACCATCCGATACCCAACTGATCGTGGGGATGGTACAGGACCAGGTAGCATTTTGTTCCACTGTGCATGGGATCCCAGTGAGTCAGGGCCGACTTGACGGCATTTAACAACAAGTAAAGTTAAAGACACATGTACTCACTGATGTTAAAATCCCATTCTTAGATATGTAACCTGGAACAGCGTTTTCAAATTGCAGGGTGTTATTGTTAGGTGCTGTCGAGTCAGTTCCAACTTATAGCGACCCTATGTACAACAGAACGAAACACTATCTGGTCCTGTGTCATCCTTGTGGTCGCTGTTACGTTGAGCCCATTGTTGCAGCCACTGTGTCAATCCATTTCCTGGAGGGTCTTCGTCTTACTTGCTGACCCTCTACTTTACCAAGCATGATGTCCTTCTCCAGAGATTTATCCCTTCTGATCACATGTCCAAGTATATGAGATGAAGTCTTGCCATCCTCACTTCTAAGGAGCATTCTGACCGTACTTCTTCCAAGACAGATTTGTTTGTTCTGGCAGTCTATGATATATTCAGTATTCTTCACCAGCACCATGATTCAAAGTCATCAATTCTTCTTCGGTTTTCCTTATTCATTGTCCAGCTCTCACATGCATATGAGGGGATTGAAAATACCATGGCTTGGGTCAGGAACACCTTAGTCTTTAAAGTGACATCTTTGCTTTTTAACCCTTTAAAGAAGTCTTTTGCAGTGGATTTCTCCAATGCAATACGTCGTTTGATTTTTTGACTGCTGCTTCCGTGGACGTTGATTGTGGATCCAGGTAAAATGAAATTCTTGACAACTTCAATCTTTTCTCCGTCTATCACCACGGCAGGTGGTGACCCATTAATGAATGACAAAATCAATTTAGTGGGATACAAGCACTATAAATAATAATAATGAAACCAGAACAGAGTATATCAACAAGCATCCCACACTATGAGGGTCAGTATTGCTTCATAATTTTTGGTTTCCTTTATTGGCAAGTGTGCGCTGGGTCACATGCACAGGGTTATAGCAGCACTGTTTGCAAACAAAAAACTGAAGGTAACCAAATGTCTTTCTGCGATGGGAGACTTCTCAGACTTGAAGATGGAAGAGCTCCAGACGCGTGCCTGCCTGTGCTCAGACCCGTCCCCCAATCTCCCCTCATCTCGTCTGCTCTGTACCTACAAACTACATGTCCCAGGCTCCCCGGCCAATTGGCTATCTGCTGGTTTCAGTCGCTGGGGTACCTGCAGGAGACTGGAAGGAGGGAGGAAGGGGAAGCTGGGGCACTTCTGTCTCTGCTGCAGAGGCTTGTCAGTTACTGGCGCATCTCCCCCAGGGACCTGCCTCCTGGCAGGTGGCTCTGGCTCCAGCTCCAGCTCCAGCTCCAGCTCCAGCTCCTGGCTCCTCTCTTGCTTCCTTCAGCCCAGGGAGGGAGAGGGGTCAGTAGTGGTCCCCACTGTTGCTCACCTCTGGTTGCCTCATCACCCCCGCTTGCTGTGCCAGCCCCTTCCCACCTCTGTGTCTAGCTCCCTGCTTTACGATCCCTGTGCTCAGCTGCCTAATGTGGACTCTGTTTTCCTGACTGTATCTTAAGTAATACAAGAAACAGGCGCCAACATGAATGAGCGTCAAAAACAGAATAGTGAGGGAGAAAGTAGCAGACGAAGACAGACACACAATTTCTTTTTCATAAAGCGCAAGAAGCAAAACTAAATTATATAAAAGCATGCACGCACGTGGGGTGAAACCATAATGAAAAGCAACCGGGGAACAGGGGAAGCCCGTAGGGAGTGGGGATGGTCTACTTGCCAAGGTGGCAGGTGCAGCAGATGCTCTTGGGGCCTCACCCACACCTCCAGGGCCTGACCACACCCGGCACCCTGCAGACCAGGGCACTGCCTGTGGCTCCATCTCTTGCCCATGGCTTCCTCTGATACACACAGTGGGCCAGAGCACCTCAATCTGCTCAGACACTCAGCGCCCTTGCCCAACAGGTGGGTGACTCTGAGCCTTATGGTCTACAGTAGACCCCAGGGGTCTCCAACTGAACTGAGGTCTGGGCCGGCAGCCGGCTTGATGCCACACCCTCCATCACTCCTCTGCTGCCCGGCCTGTCTCCTACGGTCACCCCTCAACTGGAAGCAGTGTCTCAGGCTCTGCTTCTGGGGCAACCAAACTAAGATAGCAGCGTGCTTGGGCGATTGCTGTGTTATTGTTCTTTAAACTACACATTTGCATCGTGAACACGTCTGAACGTATGATGCATGTCACAATTTAAAAAGCACATAAAACTCTTAAGACAAGAATTGCAAAATGGGAGTGAATTTTTAAGAGAAACTATGAAGTCTCTGGGATACTGTGTAATTGAAGAAGGGCCCCCAAAACCGGATTGCCCCTCCTCTGCCATCGGGTGCTTCTATGGGAACATCTGAGCTCTCCTGGCCCCTTAACTTATGAAAGGAGGTTTGAGGGTACTGGGAGGCTTCGGGACCTGAAAACAGATAGGGACGGGGGTAGGACTGTCAGATCCAGGACTGTAGAACAGCGAGCTGGGGGCAGTGGGCGTTAGTGATGGGACTGAGCCTGGGAAGGGTGGGCGAGTGGCTCAGATGTTGTCTTCTAGTGCTGCCACAACAGAAATACCACAAGCGGGAGGTTCTAAAGAGCAGAAGTGTACTGTCTCACAGTGCAGGGGTCTCCAAGCCCAACTTCAGGGCGTGGCTCCCATGGAAGGTCCTTCCTTATCTATTTCAGCTTCTAGAACCCATTGCCGTCGAGTTGATTCCGACTCATAGCGACCTTATAAGACAGAGTAGAACTGCCCCACAGGTTTTCCTGAGCCCTAGTGGTGCAGTGGGTAAAGCGGTCGGCTGTTAACCAAAAGGTCAGTGATTCGAACCCACCAGCTGCCCCATGGGAGAAAGATGTGGCAGTCTGCTTCCACAAAGATTTACAGCCTTGGAAACCCTATAGGGTCTATATGAATGAGAATCAACTCTACAGCAGTGGGTTTTAATCTTTACAGCAGCAGACGGCCACATCTTTGTCCCGCGGAGCAGCTGGTGGGTTCCAATAGCCGACCTTTTGGTTAGCAGCTGAGCGCTTTAACCACCGCACCAGCAATCCTTGGCATTCCTGGGCTTGTAGATGCATCTGCCTCCATCAGCTGCCTTCCTCTTCCCGTGTGTGTGTGTGTGTGTGTGTGTGTGTGTGTGTGTCTGTCTGTCTGTCTGTCTGTGTCTATTCTGCTCTTCTTATAACTCAGAAGGGATTAAGTTTAGGATGCACCCTATTCCCGTGTGGCCTCATTCATATAACAGAGAAAACCTTATTTCCAAACAGGATCACATCCACAGGTACAGAGGCCAGGACTTCAAGACATATTTTGGGGACACAATTCAACCCACAACGGATGCCCTTGCCTGCCCGTGGTTTCATGGCTCTGTGGCTGCACTCTGCTTCCCCAGCCCCTCCCCACTCACCCTTTTCCTTCCTCCCCTCCCCACTCCACCGGCCCCTCTGTCCTCCGAGCCCTCACCCAGCTCCTCCATCTGCTTCCCCTTTTCCTGTTTTCCTGCCGAGCCCATCCCTTCTCTCTCCTTCAGCCTCCCTCAGGGGCTTTTGCAAGAAGGATGGAGAAGGGAAGGAAGGAGCACACGCCCAGGTAGGCTAGGACGTGTCACCGACCTTGTGGAGCCAGCTCCTTTCATAGTCTGGAGGCCGACAAGACCTGGCATACCTTCCAGCTGACTCCCGTTCAGTCACCAGCTCAGGCTCCGTCTGCCTCGTGGTGGTGGCCCTAGGAGATGTTTTCAAAGTCTGAAGCTGATTTTCTCTCTCAGCCTTGAGGCTGAGCACGAGTCAGCTATTTCCAGCAGCAGAACATTTTCACCAGGCCACTTGACAAGTCCATGCAAAGACTCCCTAATATACACCTTTATCTTGTCTTAATTTCATTTACGGTAAAAGGACAAGGGAACCAGGCCAGGCAGCCAGACCTAAGACATAGTGTGGGAGCTGCATAATATACAGAAAAATGTAGCCACGTGAACCATGGCCTTGGCCAAGAAGTGTCTGAAGACCGAGCTCTGCTGGGCATGGATGGAGCTCCTCTGTTTTCCCCTTCCTTGCTTTCCTCTTGGCTGGCGGATGGCAGTACTGGTCATTCCTAAGCGTCCTGACCCCAATGATAGGACGTGCAGTTAGTTATCCCATTGTGGTGTGGTTGTGATGAAGCAAGTGCTGTAAGTGGAAACAAAGCCCAAAGCAGTTGCTGTTCAGTTGACTCCAATTCATGGTGACCCCATGTGCGTCAGAGTAGAACTGTGTTCTGTGGGTTTTCAATGGCCGATTTTTCAAAAGTAGATCACCAGGTCTTTCTTCCAAGGTGCCTCTGGGTGGGTTCAAACCTCCAACCTTTTGGTTAGCAGCCGAGCTCTCAACTGTTTGTGCCACCGGGGAACTCTGGAAGAAGAACACAGAGTCCTTACAGAATCTTGTATTCAGGCTTCTCTCACAAATAAGCTATTTGTGAATGTGAACGTCTTCCAGGGTGGTCAGACAGGGTCAAGGGGCAGACAAAGGGGGTGGGAAGGATGCCTGTACCCGCTGAGACGACATAGGAGTGGAGGGAAAGTACTCTTGGGCTTAGGTGGCAGTGGGGGAGGAATACTTGCTCCGGAATTCCCTAATAAATGGGGGGAAACATCTCCCCTCATATCCAGGTGGAGCCTCCCAGCCTCAGCCTTCCCACTTCTAACACAGGATAGTGGCTTTGCCCCATCCACCCTCACCTTAAGGGGCATGAACTGTAAATTCATCTCCAAGTGAATAATGGACATGTGGCCCTCTAGGACCCCAGCCAACATGTCCCACAGTGCTCATTGGTGTGATTAGCTCACAGGATGACCTCCAGCAGGGGCTGAACCCTGATGGTCAGAACCACTCTGAGCACTGCCTTTAGAAATACAGAGTACAGGGCTCTGCCCAAGACCCTTCGGAGTCAGAATCTGCAGAACATGGTTCTGTGTGGTTCTGATGATATGCCAGTCTGGGGAGTGGCTGCTGGGCAGGGGCACATTGGTGGAGGACAAGCTGAGAGCCTGGCCTCCATGCTGAGGGTGAAGGACAGGAAAGGGGAGCATATGCCACAT
Source organism: Trichechus manatus latirostris (assembly GCF_000243295.1). Lineage (NCBI taxonomy): Eukaryota > Metazoa > Chordata > Mammalia > Sirenia > Trichechidae > Trichechus > Trichechus manatus. Next base: position 3,327,601 of record NW_004444064.1, read on the forward strand.
GCCCCAGGGAGTATGTGCCCCTGGGTGGGCCTCCAGGTTCAAGACTCTGGGGCAGGGAGAGGCTATAGAGCCCTCCAGTGCACGCTGCTCTTTGGGGAGCCAGGAACTTACGAGACAGACCGTAAGGCAGGCTGCCCTAGATGCTTCCAGCTTCTGGATATTAGACTCTGAGAACCATCGCCACCAGGTCAAGGCCCTTGAGGACATAAAGGAAACTGCGATCTCAAAATCTCAACATTAGAGGGCACTTGGGCGTCATCTAGACCTGCCTCACCAAGTGCCCCAGTCTCCCCTCTACCAAGAAATGTCGCATTCTGACCTTTTCTGTGTCTCTTTCATGAGGAAAACACAACTTAAGGAGGCAGTCTGTTAATGGATTGAATTGTGTCCCCTGAAAACGTGTGTCCACTTGGCTAGGCCACAATTCCCAGTATTGTGTGATTGTCCACCATTTTGTCATCTGATGTGATTTTGCTATGTGTTGTAAATCCTACCTCTATGATGTGGGACTAGAGGCAGTTGTGTTAAAGAGGCAGGACTCAATCTACATGATTAGGTTGTGTCTTAAGTCAATCTCTTTTGAGATATAAAAGAGAGAAATGAGCAGAGAGACATGGGGACCTCATACCACCAAGAAAGTAGCGCCGGGAATGGAGCTCGTCCTTTGGACCTGGGGTCCCAGAGCTGAGAAGCTCCTCAACTGGGGAAGACCGATGACAAGGACCTTCCCCTAGAGCCCGCAGAGAGAGAAAGCTTTCCTTCCCCTGGAGCGGGCACCCTGAATTTGAACTTCTAGCCTCCTAAACTGTGAGAGAATAAATTCCTCTTTGTTAAAGCCATCCACTGGTGTTATTTCTGTTATAATAGTACTAGATAACCATGATACAGTCCCATCTGCTTTGTGCTGCTTTATTTAATTGCTGGAAAGGTCTGTCTTGTACGAATTTGAAACCTGCCACCCTGTAAATTCTACCCCAGAACCTACAAATGAGTCTAGTGTTTGGTATGACACCACACAAGGATTGAAAAGAGAGAAAGCAAAGCTGTCATTATTTGCAGATGACATGATTTTTTACATTCAAAACCCCAAAGAATCCACAGATACATTATTATAAATAATAGGAGATTTTAGTGAAGAAGCCATTAGATATAAATATACAAATGGTAGTTAGATTGCTGTATACCAACAGCCAACAACCACCGCCCCCCAAAAAAGAGAAAACACATTTACAATAGAACATCAAGTATTTGACAATAAATCTAACAAAAGATACATAAGGTCTCTACAGAGAAAATACAAAACTTCATTAAGATATATTTTTGTATACATTTTATTGTTGTAAGAATATATATAACATGCCAACTTAGCATTTTACACGTGTACAATTTAGTGACATCAATTACATTAATCATGTTGGGCATCATGTTCCATCACCATAAACAGAAGTCGATGCTGCCTAAACAATGATTCAGAAATATGGAATGCTTCATGAATTTGCAAGCCATCCTTGTGTGGGGGCCTTGCTAATCTTCTCTGTTTCATTCCAATTTCAGTATATGTGCTGCCAAAGGGAGCATAGGATATACTTTTAAAAGACATAAATACATGGAGAGGCATACCATGTTAGTGGATACGGACATGTTATAAGATGAAAATTCTCCCCAAATGGATGCAGAGATTCAATGCATTTCTGATCAAACTCCCAACAGGGTATTTTATGGAACTTGATGAGGTCATTCTAAAATGTATACAGAAGAGTAAAGGACCAGGAATAGCCAGGACACTTCTGAAGTGGAGAGGGATGTCCTGGCTACATGTTGAGATCACTATGAAGTTGTAGTAATTGAGGTGTCTTAGGCAGGGTTCTTTAGAGAAGAAAAACCAGTAAAGCGCATAAATGTATATGTAGAGAGATTTATATCAAAGAAACAGCTCATGCGATTGTAGAGGCTGGAACATCCCAAGTCCATGGATTAGGATAGAGGCTACTCCCAATTCATGTAGCCTCAGGACTTCACTCATAGGCTGTGAAGATCGATGAATTACAAGACTGGCAGATACACTGATAGCTCAAGCCCCAAGAACCAGAGGCCAGATGAACAAGAGGCAGCCACAGGATCCAGAATGAGCAAAAAGCCAGAACGTCTGCTTATATTCAGATGCAGGCCACACCCTCAAGGAAACTCCCTTTCAATTGATTGGCTACTCACAGCAGATTCAATCATGGGAGTGATCACATACAAACACTGCAAATCATGACCCAGCCAAGCTGACACACAATATTAACCATCACATGAGGTGATGTGAAGGTGTTGCGTGGTTCAGCAAAATGGGCACTGGAGTTGGATAGAGAAGCCAGGAGCGGACTTATGCGAGGATGGAATGCTGGTACTGAGCAGATGGCACAGCAGGTCAGCAGGGAAAGGAGAAACTGCTCCATCAATGGAGCAGGAGAAGACGGTTATTCATATGGAAGATGAAATCATCTCCTGTGGATTAAAGAATTAAATGTCAAAAACAAAACATAAGATTCTACGTAGAAAACCTGCAGTGGCTCTCGTCGACCTCAGGGTTGGAAAATATTTCATAAACATAGCACACAAAGGGCTGTACCAGTCAGGGTCCCGGTGAGAAATAGGAAGCACACTGAGAATGGAAATTTTGTGGAGAATTTTACGAAGAGATGACTTAAAGAGGCACAGGTAGATTTTAGGAACCCGGTGTAGGATACAGCACCATGGGGTAGCACCAGGGACCAGGGAGGAACACTGGCCAGAACCAAAGAGAGAGCTCTGGGGAGAGGCCCAGACAAGAGCTTAGGGTTTGGTGGAGGAACTCACTGACCCAACCCTCAGCGAGCCGGTAGAAGGAACCAGGCGAGTCCATACCCCAGTCCGACCCTGCTCCCACTCTCCACTCTCCTCTTGGCACCTCCCTGTGGATGAAGCCACCAAAATCCGAGGTCAAGGGAGTTGAGGTGCAATGTAGCCTTATGACATTGGGGCATTGAGTGGGGTACAGAAGTGGCAGTGAATCTGGAGAGGGAAATGGAACTCATTCAGTACCCCTGGAAAGGAAAATATTGACATGCTCGATCATGTTACAATGAAGAACATCTGCTCATCAAAGGACACTTTAGAGGAAGTCAAAAGACAAATTTTCGACAGAGAGAAAATATGTACAATACATGCAACGGGAAAAGGTCAGTATCGAGAATACACAGAGAACTACAATAATCCCAATGGAAAAATGAGCAAAAGCCACAGACGGACATTGCACACAGCAGAAGTGACAATAAAGGAGAGAGAAGTGGAAAGCATGAGCTGTCAGGGGCAAGACAAGCAGAAGTACAATAGCACCACTCTACTCATTCGTTCTGCAAAATGTTAACATCTGGTCATACCAAGTGTTAGCATAAAAATTCATAGCATCTCCTACACACTTCTAGGGGGGTGTAAACTGGCGCAAATATTGTGACGTTATCCCCTCAATGTGTGCTTTCACGTTTAGACTCCATGACCTCACAATTCTACTCCTAAGTATACTTTCAATTTACAACAGGAGGCGTGTATAAGCGTGCTCGTAGCAGTACTGTTCACAATCACAGAAGCCCCCAAACAACCCAAATGAACCAGCTCTGACGTCTCCATACCATGGAATAGTATACAGCCCTCAAAATAAGTTGAACAACAGTGACACGCAAGCATATGGTGCATCTTAGCAATATGTTGCACGAGAAAAAGGAAATTGCAAAAGATGGCGTGTGACATGACATCCTTTTCCTATGGTTACAAGTAAAACAAAGTAAACCAAAACCAAACCTGTTGTGATTCCAACATATAGCGACCCCATGTGCTACAGAGTAGAACTACTCCATAGGGTTTTCTTGGCTGTGATATTTATAGAAACAGATCTCCAGGCCTTTCTTCCATGGCACCACTGGGTGGGCTCAAACCACCAACCTTTAGATTGGCAAAACCAAAAAAAAAAAAAACGAAATTCATTGCAGTCAGTTTGATTCTGACTCACAGCAACCCTATAGAACAGACTAGAACTGCCCCATAGGGTTTCCAAGGAACAGCTGGTGGATTCGAACCCTGACCCTTCGGTTAGCAGCCATGCGCTTAACCACTGTGCCACCAGGGCTCCTCAGATTAGCAGCCCAGCGCAAATTATTTGAAATGCATGATGACTGCAGTAAGAGGCAATACTACCAAGTCAGAAGGAAAGCAAGGGACTTAGGACTGGTGCAGGGGTGGGGGCGGTTCTTGGTGGGGGAGGCAGCAATGGAACAGGACCAAAAGGTTGGATGAAGGCCGCTGCCATCCCACTGTCTCTTTGGACATGCGTTCCATGGTCTAAAATAACAAAGTAGCAAACGCACAGCAGCGGAGGCCAGGCGTGGGCCAGGGGACTCCCGACCACTGCCTGAAGAAAGGGAGAAGCAGCTACCCACACCGCTGCCTGCTCCCAGGCGGCCGGGTGGGCTGACTTCCGGAGCAATCCCTGGGTTTTAAACGCCCCATTCGCCCCTGTGGGCTCCAAGGCTGGCAGGGCAGGTTTACAAGCCACAGTCCAGAAGACGCCCTGTCTGTGCTGGGAAACCAGCTGCCCAGTGCCCGCGGGAACGTGGATGACGTTCCTCCTACCCGGGACTGTCCTGCCTGCCTTGGCCAGGGTCCCTAGGGGATCACAGGCTCCAGAATAGCTCCAGATTCCTTAGAGAGGGAGAAGGCCGTGACCTCGGGCAAGGAAGGCCTCAGAGACAGGATGGATGCTCCTGACTCTGGCCTCTGACTCAAGCCTCCCTCTCAGGGTAGTGCCACCTCCCTGGAGGGGCCAGTTTGGTTCTCAGAGGGTGGGCTCTGACAGAGAGTGTGTGGACAGGCTGGGCCTTCCCAGGGGCCATGCACACGGGAGGGACAGGAGAGGGGGGAGGGCTGTGGCCCCACGGCTGTACCCATGCCCAGCTCCTGGACACTCCTGCCCGGGTGGGCTTGGAGGGAAGCAGGCCCCTTGGATTCCTGAGGGACATCGTTTAACTCAGAGACACTTTTTTTCGGCCCAGAAGAGGTTTTAGAGTCCATTTCTTTCATATTTCTTGGTGTTCAGTTTGATTTTGGTGAATGGTAACCACAGACCATGAACTTTGCTGTAAAACAGCCCAGACAGGAGCCCGGCTGGGCTTGGGGGTGCCGTAGCCCTGAGTCACACGTTTGTACACCCCCGGGGTGGGGGTGTATTGCAGTGGAAGCATACACAGACACTCACATACACAAACATGCACTCACGTTCGTACATACAAGCTTACATGCTGTCTTAGTCATCTAGTGCTGCTATAACAGATATACCACAAGCGGATGGCTTTAACAAACAAATTTATTCTCTCACAGTCTAGGAGGCCAGAAGTCCAAATTCAGGGCACAGCTCCAGGGGAAGGCTTTCCCTGTCAGTTCTGGGGGAAGGTCCTTGTCATCAATCTTCCCCTGGTCTAGGAGCTTTTCAGCGCAGGGTCCCCGGGTCCAAAGGACACACTCCGCTTCCGGTGGTTCTTTCTTGGTGGTATGAGGTCCCTATTCTCTCTGCTCACTTCTCAATCTCAAAAGAGATTGACTCAAGATGCAGACTAATCCTGTAGACTGAGTCCTGCCTCAGTAACATAACTGCCTCTAATCCTGCCTCATTAACATCATAGAGGTAGGATTTACAAAACGCAGGAGAGTCACATCAGACCACAAAATGGTAGGCAACCACACAATGCTGGGAATCATGGCCTAGCCAAGTTGACACAAATTTCTGCGGGACACAGTACAATCCATAACATATGCCCATACAAACACACCCACAAATGCGCACTCACACTGGCACACACTCACATACACAAGCACATACTCTTAGTAACACACTCACTCAAACACGCCTGCACACCCACAGCACACACTCGCACACTTGCTCACACCTTGTGTTGACCCACCCACAACGGCCTCACCCAACGTGTTTCCTGAGGGGGCTCTCCTCGCGGGGGTGGGGCACTTCCCAGAGCCACGGGCAAGGGCAGTCAGGCTTCTTGCTTCAAGATACCTTCATGCTTAGAATGAACACAGAAAGTAAAACCACCGAATCTGGTGGAAAATGTAAGTCTGTGAGATTCATAGATCTTCTCAGTGTTTTCTGTGATGGGGGAAAAGCAAACCCTGGAAGAGATTATAAGTAATGTGGAAACAACCTCATGGGGAGCCCCAATTGCTGCCCCTCTCAGAGTTTCTGATTCAACAGGTCTGTGATGGCCAAGGAGTACATTTCTAGCAAGTTCCAGTGATGCTGGTGCTGCTGGTCTAGGGACCGCATGATAAAACAATGGTTCTGGGAGTCCGACTCCAGGCTCAGCTCTGCAGGCAGGAGGCTTGCGGGGAGGGAGCAGGGCTGAGCAGAAAAGTCGTGGGGTCCAGGGCATGTCCACGCCATCTCTGGACAGTCCCGTCTTCTTCCTGGACAGCCTGGAAGGTCGGGGTGAGTCTCCCTCCCTGTGAAACCTTAGGCAAAGGTGCTGAATTCAAGCACAAGCAGGCTCCCCCGTGAGGCTGCCGGGTCCTGCTGGAACGGCATGTTTAAAAGAAACACAAAGGAGACATTTGTTGATGGATGAGTCACCAGTGGCTGCCCCTTGGGGCAGTTCATGTAAAAATAGCCAGGACTTTTTCAAGGTCACCGTGGGTTGTTCTGGTGCAGAGCTAGAGCTGAGAGACCGAGGCGGCTGGGGGACCTTTGCAGAGTGGCCACGCATACGCTGCCTGGCTTTCCACGCAGATTAAAGTGACATTGATGTTTCCCTCGTGCCTGGAGCGTCCTGGATTGTCCTCCACAACAGCAGCACCTTCTATCTGCAGAGCCATGAGCGCAGCTCAACCTGGAAACGAGGCTGAAGCGGTAAAAGGCTCAAGTTCTCCTGGTAAACTCACCCATGAGGGTGGCCAGGTGTGTCCCCTGATTCTGGCCCAGGGCCAGCACAGCCCTCAGCTGCCCTGATGTGAACCAGGGAGGCAGGGAACAGCCACTGCCTCCCCTCCCCCAGGAGCCATTGTGGCCGCTCCTGCCCAGCTCTGACTTGCTGGCCTGGGGAATTCCTTCTGGACGGAGACTGTGTCTGCCCTGACACCCGCTTTGATGCTTGATGCGTTGTGGGGGGCCTGGCATTCTTGGAATTCCTTGCATAGCACAAGATCCCTGAAGGGTGAGGGTTCAGAGCAGGGGCAACACATGGAATGTGGCTTCCCGGGGTGATAGTCCCCCAGGGAAGCCCTCTCCTGTGTCCTTGGACCTGGGCCCCTTCTACCTTAGAGTGGCCCGTTAGGGCCCTCCACACACTAGGGTGGATGGTGCAGTGTGGTTTCTATGTAGGAAAACGTGCGTTGACTTGTGCTCCCATTTTAAGAATAAAATTGTCCTTTTCTATCGGTAGAGAAAGAGTAGTTGATCCAGAAAGCTACCTGTCTGTCTGAGTTGGTGTAAAGCACTGAGTGGACCAGTTTATACTGGTGTCCAGGGCTGTAACCAACTGCTCCCCAAGGAGCATCTGGGCCATCCATGGGCATGTGGCTGCGAGATGGGCAGGCTTCGAAAGAAGCAACCACCCCTTGGTAGTGCAGCCTGACAGGGGTTAGGGGTGACTTAGGGTCATGGGCTGGTGGCCCTGGACCACACTGGGCCTTAGAGCAGCAATGAAGGGTGGGGGTGGGGTGAGGTGGAAAAAATCCTTGCTCCTCCTTAAGGGCCCAGATAGAGACACTAACCTAAAGCATCCTTCACCTCTCCTCCTCTGTACCCGGCCCCACTGGGCCTCCCACAGTTGGCTGAGTGACGGGTCTGCCCGTACCCCTTGCGTCTGCCCCTTGACTCTCCCTCACCTACACCTACCTCTATCTCTACCTCTATCTCCATCCTTACCCTTAACCCTACCCCTACCCCACACCTACTTGTACCCCTACCTCTACCCCTCTCTCCACCTCTTCCTTGTCCTCTACTTCTGTCTTAATCTCCTAGTGCTGCTATAACAGAAACTCCACAAGTGGGTGGCTTTAACTAGCAGAATTTTGTTTTCTCACAGTTCAGGAAGCTAGAAGCTCAAATTCAGGGCACCAGCTCTAGAGGAAGGCTTTTTCTCTCTGTTGGCTCTGGGGGAAGGTCCTTATCTCTTTTCAGCTTCTGTTCCTCAGTTCCTTGGCAATCTTCAGTGGAATCTATTGCTTCCGTGGCATCTACCTTCCCCCACCTGTGCTTCCTTGTGTCTATGCCTAATCCACTCTTTCATATCTCAAAGTGTTGGATTTAAAACACATCCTACACTGGTACGTCCTCATTTACCTAACAAAGAAAATTCTATTCCCAAATAGGATTACATCCATAGGTATAGTGGTTAGGATTCTAACTCATATTTTAGCGGGACACAATTCAATTCACAACAACCACTTTCTCTTCTTCTTCCTGTCTCTACCTCTTCCTCTACCTCTACCTCTTCCTCTATCTTTACCTCTTCCTCTACCTCTTCCTCTATCTCTACCCTTCCTCTACCTCTACCTCTTCGTCTACCTCTACCTCTTCCTCTATCTCTACCTCTTCCTCTTCCTCTACCTCTACCTCTTCCTCTGCCTCTACTTCTTCCTCTTCTTCTACCTCTACCTCTTCCTCTACCTCCTTTTTTACTTCTACCTCTTTTACTCCACCACTGCCTGTGAGTTTGTCTTACTATGGTGGCTTGCATGTTACTGTGATGTTGGAAGGTATGACATCAATATTTCAAATACCACCAGCGTCACCTATGGTGGAATAAGTTTCAGCAGAGCTTCCAGATTAAGACAGATTAGGAAGAATGGCCTAATGATTTACTTCTGAAAAAATATTAGCCAGTGAAAAACTTATGGATAGCAATGGAACATTGTCTGATATACTGCTGGAATATGCGCCTCTCATGTTAAATAGAGGGTACTCAAAATAAGATGGGGGAGGGGCTGCCTCATCAAAGTAAAGTCATACTTAATGCCGTGGATGGAGTAAAGCTTTTGGAACTCACACTTGCTGATATTGCAAGACTCAAAATGAGAAGAAACAGCTGCAAACACCCACTAGTAATTAGAACATGGAATGTACAAAGTATGAATTTAGGAAAATTGGAAGTTGTCAAAGCTGAAATGGACTGGTATTGGCCATTTGGAATGCGACAATCATGTTGTACTATGCCAATAATGACAAATTGAACAGGAACAGCAACACACGCATAGTCAAAAAAACACTTCAAGATCTATGCTGAAGTACAACCCTGTCAGTGATAGGATAATATCAACACACCTACAAGGAAGACCAGTTGATAAAACTATTATTCAAATTTACCTGCCAAACACTAAAGCCAAAGATGAAGAAATTGAAGATTTTTACCAACTTCTGCAGTTCGAAATTGCTCAAACATGCAATCAAGATTCACTGATAATTAGAAAGGAAAGTTGGAAACGAAGAAGAAGGATCAGTAGCTGAAAAATATGGCCTAGGTGATAGAAATGACGCTGGAGATCGCATGATTGTATTTTGCAAGACCAATGACTTATTCATTGCAAATACCTTTTTTTCAACAACGTAAATGGTGACTATACAAGTGGACCTCACCAGATGGAATACACAGGAATCAAATCAACTGCATCTGTAGAAAGTGACCACAGAGAAGCTCAATATCATCGATCAGAACAAGGCCAGGAACCGACTGTGGAAGAGACCTTCAACGGCTCATATGCAAGTTCAAGTTGAAGCTGAAGAAAATTAAAACAAGTCCACAACAGCCAAAGTACAACCTTGAGTATATCCCACCTGAATTTAGAGATCATCTCAAGAATAGATTTGATGCACTGAACACTAATTAACAAGGACCAGACAAGTTGTAGGATGACATCAGGAACATCATACATGAAAAAAGCAAAAGGTCATTAAAAAGAAAGAAAGAAAACACCAAAATGGACGTCAGAAGAGACTCTTAAATGTAGAGTAGCTAAAGTAAGGGGAAGAAATGATGAAGAAAAAGAGCTGAACAGAAGATTTCAATGGGCAGTTTGAGAAGACAAAGTAAAGTATTATAATGAATGTGCAAAGACTTGGAGTTAGAAAATCAAACACAAATAACACACTTGGCATTTCTCAAGCTCAAGGAATTGAAGAAAAAATTCAAGCCTTGAGTTGCAATATTGAAGGATTCTATGGGCAAAAAATTAAACGACCCAGGAAGCATCAAAAGCAGATGAAGGAATACACAGAGTCACTGTATCAAAAAGAATTGGTCAATGTGCAACCATTTCAGGAGGTAGCATATGATCAAGAACTGATGGTAGTGAAGGAAGAAGTCCAAGCGGCAATGAAGGCATTGGCAAAAAACAAGGCTCCAGGAATTGAAGGAATACCGAGATGTTTTAGCAAATGGATGCAGGTTCTCACTCATCTATGCCAAGAAATTTGGAAGAAAGCTACCTAGCAAACTGACTGGAAGAGATCCATATTTGTGCCTGTTCCAAAGAAAGGTGATCCAGCAGAATGCGGAAATTATCAAACAATATCATTAATAACACACCCAAGTAAAATTTTGCTGAAGATATTTCAAAAAACGATTGCAACAGTACATCAACAGGGAACTGCCAGAAATTCAAGATGGATTCAGAAGAGGATGTGGAAAGACGAATATCATTGCTGATGTCAGATGGATCCTGGCTGAAAACAGAGAATACCGGAAAGATGTTTACCTGTGTTCCATTGACTGATCAAAGGCATTTGACTGCATGGATCGTAAAAAATTATGGACAACATTGCGAAGAATGGAAATTCCAGAACACTTAATTGTGTTTATGTGGAACCTGTACATAGACCAAGATGCAGTTGTTCGAAAGGAACAAGGGGATACTGCATGGTTTAAAATCAGGAAAGGTGTGCATCAGAGTTGTATCCTTTCACCATACTTATTCAATCTGTATGCTGAGCAAATAATCAGAGAAGCTGGACTATATGAAGAAGAATGGGCATCAGGATTGGAGGAAGACTCATTAACAATCTGCGATATGCAGGTGACGCAACCTTGCTTGCTGAAAGCAAAGAGGACTTGAAGCACTTACTGACGAAGATCAAAGACCACAGCCTTCAGCATGGCTTACACCTCAACATAAAGAAATAAAAACCCTCACAAATGCACCAATAAGCAACATCACAATAAATTAAGAAATATTGAAGTTGTCAAGGATTTTATTTTGCTTGGATCCACAATCAACTCTCATGGAAGCAGCAGTCAAGAATCAAAGAACTGCATTGGGCAAATCTACTGCAAAAGACCTCTTTAAAGTGTTAAAAAGTAAAGATGTCACTTTGAGGACTACGGTGGGTCTGACCCAAACCATGGTGTTTTCAATTGCTTCATATGTATGTGAAAGCTGGACAATGAATAAAGAAGAACGAAGAGGAACTGATGCCTTTGAATTACGTGTTGGTGAAGAATATTGAATATACCATGGACTTCCAGAAGAACGAACAAATCTGTCTTAGAAGAAGTACAGCCAGAATGTTCATTAGAAGCAAGAATGGCGAGACTTCATCTCACATACGTTGGACATGTTATCGGGAAGGACCAGTCCTGGGGAAGGGCATCATGCTTAGTAAAGTAGAACGTCAGTGAAAAAGAGAAAGACCCCCAATGAGATGGATTGACACAGTGGCTGCAACAATGGGCTCAAACATAGCAACAATTGTGAGGATGGAGAAGGATCTGGAAGTGTTTCATTCTATTGTACCTGGGGTCAGTAGGAGTCAGAACCAACTCCATGGCACCTAACAACGACACCTCTTCCTCTACCTCTCCCTCTACTTCTACCTGTTCCTCTATCTCTCCCTCTACCTCTCTGTCTAGCTCTTCCTCTATCTCCATCTCTTTCCATCTGTCTTTATCAAGCAATGAGTGACCTCACTGGGTCACAAACCCTTTGAATCTGGCCGACCTTGGAGATGGTCTAAGGCGGCTGACCCAGGTTGCACATGGGAACTCGAGGTCCTGCCAATATAACTTGGTCACAGTCACCAAACCCAAAAGTGGCAGAGCCTACCCAGGCCAGACCCCAGTCTCCTAACTTCGTCCCTTGTGCTGACATCCATGGCTATGTCCTTGGTTCTGGCAGTGGAGTGAAGGAATCAAGAAATTTGGTAGGAGATTCTGTTGAAAGACTCTGGTGAGGAAGCAATGAAGATGGGGCCAGCTGTGTTTCTGCAGGAGCTGGGAAACACTGGTGGTTGGTTGATTGACAGTGCCTGCTGGGCATTGCTGAACCAACCACCAGCGATAACTCCCAGGAGGCTAGACTCCTCAGCCCTGCCAAAGGGAGTCTTGGGATATAAGCAGACTTTCTCTCATCCCTCTTGCAGACTTCAGAACTTAAGTTTTCTTTTGTCATTGCTGAGAAAGCACATTTTGTAATGGGAAACTGAAACCTGAGAACTCATTCTACCCTGAGCTGTAGGCAGATCAACAAAACAGCACACAACATTCCCTGGGTCAACGTGAGAGCATCTCGCCTCCCCGAGACCTCACCAGGTATGCACATACCTGCACTTGTCATCAGTCTAAAGGCCAATCTCCCAGAGAAAGGCTTTCACACTCCTTTCAAGCTCTAAGGGCACTTTTCATCCCTCCACATTTCTGACCTGTCTTGGTGGAGCAAACTTTACGCCCTCAGCTGCCAACTGGAAGGTTGGCGGTTCAGGCCGACCAGTGGCTCTCTGTAAAGATTACAGCCTAGAAAACTCTATGAGGCAGTTACTTTGTCATATGGGGTCACTACCAGTCAGAACTGACTTGACAGCACCCAACAGCAACAATGTTTGCATCAGTAACCATGCTTCTTTTGGCACCACTTTTAACTGGAGTCCCTGGGTCGTGCAAACAGTTGAAGCACTCAGTTGCTAACTGGAAAAGTTGGAGATTAGAGCCCACCCAGAGGCACTCGGAAGAAAGCCTTGGTGATCTGAAAAATCAGCCATTGAAAACTCTATGGAGCACAGTTCTACTCTGACACACACACCTGGGGTAGCCATGAGACAGGGTCGACTCAATGGCAATGGATTTTTTTTAACTGAGTTACAGAAATTAGACCTCTCTGCTTCAGTGATAGAGATTTCTGACCCATATTTGGTTTTTGTTTTCTTTCACTTAAAAAAAAAATTACCTCCCTCTTTGGAATGAAAATGGCTGCTTTGATTCTCAGAACTTCTATCACAGTCTAGATGTCCCGAAGGTTCCACCGAGTCGGATCCTCACAAGAACACCCCCTTCTCAAATGAAGCAATGGTGCACGGAGGGGCCAAGAGACCCTTCAAAGCAAGGAGCCTCCACTCTTTCTGCCAGCTGCGTCTCTCCATGGCTGGGGTCCCTGTCCCCCACGCCAGGGTCCCCAGTGAACTGATTGTTGATAGATTGTTCTCTTCCTTAAAGCGAAGAGCTGGCTCAGCAACACACCTCAGAGCAGGGGGGTCCACTAGCTGCACAGTTAGATCACCTGGACATGCGAAACCCATGATGCCGGGCCCCACAGAAGAAGGGAGTCAGAATCTTGTGGGGCCATGGATGCCTTGACAGGCTCCCTTGGGGAGACCCAGGTAGCCAGGATTGGGCCCTGCTGGATCAGAAACAGGTGCATACTGACAGCAAGTAGGGCAAGGGGACAGCGTCTCCCCTGAGCAGGTACCTCCTCACCGTGAGTGCTCCAGAGGGCAGGGCTCAGTCTCATGAGTGTGAGCTGGCGAGGGTGGGGGAGGAGGGGGGAGCACTTCCCAGCCTCACCTAACCTGCCCAGGGGCTGGGCTGAGTACTCACCTTCCTGGGGGCTGCAGCTCAGGCACAGGTGAGGCCTAGCTACTGGTCCCCTCCAGCCTCACCACTGTCTTCTGGGCCCTCCAAACTCACCACCATCAAAGTCCTTAAGTAGCCCAGCCCTACTTTGGGGCCTCACGGTACCCATCTTTCTAATGGGGCCCTGGGAGGGCTGAGCATACAGCCTCTGAGCATCAAAGCAGCCCTAGGGTGTGCTTTTCCGAGGGTAGCCTATGGCCAGTGCAGTGTTTGGCTGGCCCCTTGCCACAGGGCCTGGGGGAATGTCTTAGTCATGTAGTGCTGCTATAACAAAAATGCCACAAATGGGTGCCTTTAACAAACAGACATCTATTTCTCACAGTTTAGGAGGCTACATGTATGAACTCAGGGCACCAGCTCTAGGGGAAGTCTTTCTCTCCCTGTCTGCTCTGGAGGAAAGTCCTTGTCTCTTTTTAGCTTCTGTTCCTTGGCAATCTTCATGTGGCTTGGCATCTATCTTCCCTCTTTCTGCTTGTTTCTCTGTGCTTAATCTGCTCTTTTTATATCTCAAAGGTGATTGGCTTAAAACACACCCTACACCGATATGCATTTGAATTATGATGCTGGCAAAGAATACTGAATAGGCCAGAAGAACAAATAAATATGTCTTGGAAGAAGTACAGCCAGAATGCTCCTTAGAAGCGAGGATGGTGAGACTTCATCTCAAGTACTTTGGACATGTTATTAAGAGGGACCAGTCCCTGGAGAAGGACATCATGCTTGGTAAAGTAGAGGGTCAGTGAAAAAGATGAAGATCCTCAACGAGATGGATTGACACCATGGTTGCAACAATAGGCTCAAGTATAGCAATAATTGTGAGGATAGCACAGGACTGGACAGCGTTTTGTTCTGTTGTACATAGGGTCGCTATGAGTTGGAACCAACTCGATGGCACCTAATAACAACAACCCACAGATATGGCCTCTTAACATAACAAAGAAAATCCATTCTCAAATGGGATTACAACCACAGGTATAGGGGTTAGGTACAGGGTTGCTATGAGTCAGAATCAACTTGACAGCAACAGGTTTTTATAGGAGTTAGGATTTACAACACATATTTTGGGGGGCAAAATTCAATCCATAAAAGGGGATGAGGGTCAGGAGAGGAGTGGGGGCAGGGTGTCTGCAGCAGGCTGTGATGAGAAGATACAGATCCCCATGTACTTCCTTTTCTGCAAAGTGCTGGCAAGGTTGGGCATGGCTTTGGCAGGAACAAGACTCCTCCAACAGATAAGGGGAATCAATTAAGGTTTGTAATCTGATTGATCCCTCCCAAGGGGAAGACTGTGATCAAGAGAAAACAAATTTGATAAACGCCTAATTGAGGTGACTGGTCCTTAACCCAGGGTCCATTTATGGAGAGTGGGGGCAGGGACTTTGCCCTCCTACCTGCCTCAGTGGGAAATTCTTCTTCTAGTCACAAGAGGCAACACTCTCCACCCCTCACCAGTACCCTCTTCAGGGGGCTCCCCGACTTGACAGCACCTACTCCACCCAAAGGCCCCACCAAGATTGCCTTCCTCACTAAACCATTTCTTTCTCACTGTATTAGTTTACTGTGGCTGCTGTAACAAAGTACCACAAACCTGGTGGCTTACAACAACAGAAACGTCCCTCACAGATCTGGAGGCCAGTAACACCAGGTGATATTGAGGTGTCCGCAGGGCCTAGGGGAGGCTCGGAGGACCCTTCCTTGTCTGTCCCCCCGATGGCTCCAGGTGTTCCTTGACTTGTGGCCACATCACTCCAATCTCTGCCTCCATCTTATATGGACACTTGTCAGTGAACGTAGGGCCCACCCCGGTAATCCAGGATCATCTCCTCATCTGCAAAGTCCCTTTTCCAAATAAGGTGACATTCACGGTCCCAGGAACTAGGACCAACATCTTTGGGAGTGTTTTCAGCCGAGCATTCATTACACTAGATCCAGGTCCTCTGATCTGGGTCACAACACAGAAGGTGAGAGTGGGCTGTGTCCTGTTGGGGCCACGCGAGCTCCCCTCTAACAGGTCAGTCTCTCCCCGACCACCACAAGCCACGTGGAGGTTCTTGCCAGGCCTGCCTTGTCCGCCCTCCTGGACACTGGGAGTGGGTGGTGAGTGACTGCCTTCGGGGTCTGCAGAGGCCGAGCTGCCGGTGGTCACTCAACAGCCACTTCCTGAAAGCTGGGGGGAGAGCACGCACCTGTGGTATGAACAGGACAACGAGGCCCCTTTGGGGGAAATCAGGGGACAGCTGGGGACCTCCCTTCCCCCCAGAGCTGGTGACGGCTGTGCTGGCCTTGGGCCTCCTGGTGCCTCCTGGGTTATGGTGAAGGGCTTCACCCATGCCACCCGGTGTCGGTTCACCTCCTCCGTCCCTTCACCGCTTCTCTGAAAACTAGGAAAGCAGCTGCTCAGATGTTATTCTGTTCACCCCGACTCCCCTGAACTTAAAGCCACAGGTGTGTGTGTGTGTGTGTGTGCGTGCCCCGGAGGCTCCTGTCACCGGAGACCCCATCTCCCCACAAGGCTGACACCATCAGCCACACTTCCGGGTTGTTTTCCTTCAGCTGACTTTTGCTGCAGTTGTCTAACAGCCCAGGGAAGCACGACGTTGAACGGCCACAAAACATTCCAGGCCCTGCTTCCCTGACGACGCAGGAGGTGGTAGCCATCCCGGCTCTGGAAGGGCAGACCAGGGACAGTCCCACCTTTGAGATGTCAGACATGCATGTGGGAGCATGTGAGAGTGTGTGGGCGAGGGTGTGTTGTTGTATATGGGAGTGTCTGGATGTGTGAGTGTTGTGTGAGTGTGTGCATGTGTAAGTGTATGTGTGGAGGGAGACAGAAGGTGAGAGAGACAGACAACACACACACAGATCACACTATTAAATCTAAGTAGCGTTTCTATTCCAGGGTAGGCACCACCAACCCTGAAATTAATTGGCCAAAAGGATAAATCAAGAGAGATGGAGGAGAAAAAGAGCTGATGTTTTCCAGGGAAGATCGCCCACCACCTGCTGTGGAATTGAGGGCCGTCTGTGCAGACGAAGGTGCCGCTCACAGGGTCAGGCTGGCCACTGGCCACGCTTAAGGGAAGAGGCGAAAGCTTGGCTTGGGTCTGTTGGGTCTGGGGGCTCCAGAGGTGCAGGCAAGGACATCGCATCTGCATCTGGATAGGGGGCTCAGAAGAGGTGTGTGGGGATGTGGGTGTGGAGGGGGACCCAGAGCTGAGCTGGCAGAGGAAGATGAGCCTGCCCCACACGAGACTGAGAGGCAGCTGAGGGGGAAGACCAGGAGCAGGAAGTGATGCGGATACCGGCAAGAGGAGATTTCTAGAAAGAAGACTAGGCAGGCAAACTTGCCCACAGACCGCCCCAGGAGGCCGTGGCCCTGGTGGGGGCTGTTCTCTGCAGTGATGAGAAACCAGATGGGGGTCAAGGACTTGAGCTTGTGGCGAGGTATTGCAAAACCTGTTATTGGTGAGCCTGGGGTTAGAGCTGAGTGGCAGGATCTGGGATATTTTCCCCCTACACACAAGTCCCTGAGGAAAGTGACTTCACAGCAGGAGGCAGCTGAATTTTCCAGGAAGGCAGTATCTATTATCCAAACAGCAAGGGACTGTTCCTCTGAAGGTGTCCCCTGGGCCATTCACAGAAGAGGGTGAGACTGTGGTCAAGGCAATGAAGACTGGCAAGGAGTTATAACAGGCCCTGTGTCTTAGTCGTCTAGTGCCACTGAAATAGAAATACCACAAGTGGATGGCTTTAACGAACAGAAGTTTATTCTTTCACACTCTAGGAAGCTAGAAGTCTGAATTCAGGGTGCCAGTTCCTGGGGAAGGTTTTCTTTCTTTGTCAGCTCTCGGGGAAGATCCTTGTCATCAATCTTCCCTGGTCAAGGAGCTTCTCAGCACAGGGACCCCAGGTCCAAAGGATACACTATTCTCCTGACTCTTGTTTCTTGGTGGTGTAAGTTCCCCGTGTCTCTCTGTTCTCTACTCTCTTTTATATCTCAAAAGAGATTTGCTTAAGACACAACCTAATCCTGTAGATTGAATCCTGCCTCACTACCAACTACCACTAATCCTGCCTCATTAAAATTGTAGAGGTAGGATTTACAATACATAGGAAAATCACATCAGATGACAAAATGGTTGACAATCACACAATACTGGGAATCATGGCCTAGCCAAGTTGATACACATTTTTGGGGGACACAATTCAATCCATGACAAACCCGCTGAGGAAGGGGCTAACATTCCACCCTCTGGCCCCCCAAAATTCATGTCCTTGCCACATGTAAAACACATTCACCTCATCATATCATGCAAAAGTCTTAATTCAACTCCAAGTCCAAAATCGAAAAATTCCTCTTCATCTGTGAAATCTAGGATATAAGTTATCTGCTTCCAAAGTACGAGGATGGAACAGGCACAGGGTAGGCATTTCCATTACAAATGGGAGAAATTGGAAGGAAAGGGATAACAGATACTGAGCAAGTCAGCAGAACCCGTTACATTAGCCTTCAAGCCTTGAAAATAATCATGTGTTCTCTGAAACCATTTACACAACACCCTGCCCTCTAGACTCTAGATATTGGCCATACTTTCTGGATTCTGAGTGGAAGCCCCTTGGTCCTGGGCTTCAGCTCCGTCTCCCAGGCCCACTGGAAAGGCAACTCAGCTCCCTCGGCTTCTGCGAGAAGCAGCATCTCGACTAGGGAAGATTGATGACAAGGACCTTCCTCCAGAGCTGACAGAGGAAGAAAGCCTTCCGCTAGAGCTGGTACCCTGAATTCAGACTTCTAGCCTCCTAGACTGTGAGAGAATAAATTTCTCTTAGTTAAAGCCACCCACTTGTGGTATTTCTGTTATAGCAGCACTAGATAACTAAGACAGAATTTGGAACCAGAGTGGGGTGCTGCTCTAACAGATACCAAGAATGTGGAAGTGGTTTTGAAACTGTGAATGGATAGAGGACTCAGAAAGAAGTGAGGAGAACTGTTGGTACAAAGATGGTGCAGATGGTGAGAAGTGGCGGCAGCAGAACCAGGAGGCGAGCGAGAGACAGTGCTGGAGCCGACTCACCCAGCGAGAGGACTGAATGTCTTTGGCAGCAGGCTTCCTGGCAGAGGGGGGTGCCTCCAGGCACTTGGTGGAGCTACCAAACTTTGGAACACTTACCCCAACAAGGCAGAGCAGGCAGTGAGGCCCAAGGGGCCGAGAGGCCAAGGAAACAGGAAGCAGAAGCTGAAGAGACAAGGAGTACAGGAAGCCAAGCTGCCTCTGTCTCAAAGGGTGGAGTAGCCACTCAGGTGGACTAGGAGAATGAGGACTTCATGCCACCAAGATACAAGAGCCAGGAGAATAGCACGTCCTTTGGACCTGGGGGGTCCCTGCATTGAGAAGCTCCTCGACTGGGGAAGATTGAGGACAAGGACCTTCCTCCAGAGCCAACAGAGAGAGAAAGCCTTGCCCTGGAGCTGACACCCTGAATCTGGACTTCTAGCCTGCTAGACTGTGAGAGAGTAAACTTCTCTTTGTTGAAGCCCTCCACTTGTGGTATTTCTGTTAGAGCAGCACTAGATGACTAAGAAACCCTGTTAACCAGTTGCTGTCAAGTCATCTCCAACTCATGGCAAACCCACGTGTGTCAGAGTAGAGCTGTGCTCCACGTAGGGTTTTCAATGGCTGATTTTTCAGAAGTAGATTGCCAGGCCTTTCTTCTGAGGCACATTTGGGTGGACTCGAACCTCCAACCTTTCCATTAGCAGCCAAGAATGTTAATCATTTACACTACCCAGGAACTCTTAGGTCTTTTGAGGAGCTGGCTTTGTAGGACCCTCTGGATCACAGCCTCGACACCTCCCCCTCCCCCCACACACAGATGACCATTAGGGAGATCCTGGGGGCCTGGCCTGGCCCCTCTCTTACTGTCAGTTTGTACTGGCAGAATGGGGTGCCTGCAGGCACTTATTGGTGGAGCTACAGAATTTTACACCCTAAATCCCATTTTGCCCCAGGACCGGCCAAATGGGTTGAAAACTGTATTGGCTTTAGAGGAAAGATAGCAAGGAACGCAGGCTTGCTTGCCTCCCCTTCTTCAGGGTGAGGACTTCAGGATCTGGGTTTGCTGCTCCATGCTTCTCCCCATGCGGAGTTCATTGCACGCTCACTGGGATGCGGCTCTTATTTTGTTACAAAGCAAATGTTTTAAACCTTATTTTCCTTTAACAAATAAACATCAGCTCCAACAAATGTCACAGAAAGACTGCAATAATAAACCATGTATTCCTGATTCATGGAGAGGAGAAAAACAAACATCCCCCTTCCTCCTCCAAGGTTAGACGTGGGGGGGATGTCAGGAATCTATATGAGGACTTTTTCCCCTCTGCGCCTGGACCACTTCAGAACCGGGCGAGTCTCTGCTCCTGAGTGTTCAAGTTTTCTCTCGGTAGGTCTTGGCCGGTGTCAGGCTTGGGGCGGCCCCCCTCCTGAAGCTATTACCATTTCCCCACCTGTAAAGTGAGGGGCTGAACTCAGTAATCATGGAAATCCTCCTCTAAGCTAATGTGACTCCCAGGGAGAGGCTCTGGATGTGTGTGATGTCACATTTGTGTTTTAAGAAAAGTGCAAGACCAGTTCAGGCTGATTCGCCAGAGATTTATGGCATCAGCTGACCCCTCAGGGAGCCCTGGAGCTGGGATGGCCCTTCCAAGTGACCCCGATTGGAGTAAGGGGTCCAGGCTCTTATACATTCCCTAGTGACCAGTCATTGGCACGGCTTCCCCAGAAGGGAGTGTGACCTGGTGACAACTTCCTCCAAGGCAGTTCCCAGAGAGGGACTCACAAAGGGTTGGCTGCCAGCTCACCCGGAAGCAGAGCCCCAGGGGGTCCAGCACCCACAGCCTCCACCGCAAAGACCTTTCTTCTAGGTCTGTAAGGTGCACCTCAGCCTCAGGGGCTGTCTGAGTGGAATAAGCCTAAATAAACCCAAAACAGAAGCAGACTGCCACGTCTTTCTCCCACGGAGCGGCTGGTGGGTTCAAACCACGGACCTTTTGGTTAACAGCTAAGCCCTTAACCACCGTGTCACCGGGCCTCCTCACACAGGTGAAAACATCCTTCAAAGCCAACATTCCAAACAGTTCAGATATTTGTTAAATCTGGGTCACAATCAAGATTTCCTCAAGAAAAAACCCCTAAAAACCACTGGAGGATCATCTAGAAGTTTTTGGTGAAAGAATGTACTTCCGGTCTGGTATCTCTCTCACACACACACACACTCCCAGACACACAGTCACAAACTCACACACATTTAGACTCACATACATACACACTCACTCTTTGTCACACACAGTGACACACGGTAACACATACACACACTCATACACTCACATCTACATACTCACACACAGTCATATGCACACACATACCCTTACACACACACAACCACACACACTCACAATAGTTTACACACATGCAGTCACATTCAAACACACTCACACATAATCACACTAACACATACACAGTCACACAAAGCCACTCCCACACAGTATCCCCCCTCCACACACATGCTGTCACACACATAGATTCTCTAACCCTCGCATACACACTCACGCATGAACAAAGAAATGTCTCCACCACAGATCTCAGCAGCTTCTCTCAGGAGGCCTCTCCACCTCTCGTTTCACTGGTGTGGCAACCATCTCTGGAAGCCTTGGGTTGCTGGGCAGACAGGGTGTTGGTTATACGCCTGTCCTTGTACAGTTAGTATGGAAACCCCTGTCCATGAGGGGACCAATCTTGCTTGAGGGACAAGGCTTCCCCCTGGGGAAACTCTCAAAAATGCAGGCCGGCTTGGGGAGCCCAGTGCTCAGGATCACGTGGATGGGGAACGCCCATCACGTCTTCCTGTGCGTGCAACTGGCCAGAGCAAATCGCAGGGAGTCACCGAGGGGCCCAAGCTGGGGATGCGGCAGCTGCTGGCTGCGCCTTCTGGAGAACGAGAGGCGACTTGCTGCTGGGAGGACACAGCTCTGAGGGATGGCAGCGGGTCTCAACGTGGGCTCAGCCACTCTGTGGAAGCTCCAGAAGTCTCATATCTCTCTGCTTCATGCTTTCAGGTCTCCAGGTCTCTCTGTGGGGACATCTGTTCCAGCTGTCCTGTCTCCAAGCGTCTCAGTCACCTGGTACTGCCGTAACAAAAAATACCATGAGTGGGTGGCTTGAAAGAACAGGAATGCATTGTCTCGGTTTTGGAGGCTAGAAGGCCAAATCAGATCATCTGCTCTAGGGAGTCTTCCTTGTCAGTAGCCCCGGGGGTTCCGTGGTTTGTAGGCAGAGCCTCACATGGTCTCTTCCCCTTGTGTGTGACTGTGTCTGTTCTCCCCTTTATAAGACACCACTCAGAAGGGATTAGGGTTAGGACCCACCCTATTCTGACATGACCTCATTAACTTAATAAAAGAAAACCTTGATTTCTAAACAGGGTCACATGCACAGGAACAAGGGTTAGGATGTCAACATATCTTTTGGGGACACAATTCAAGCCATAAGAAAGGGCCCAGATCATAGCTCTCAGGAGTAGGAGGACAAAGAGAGTGGGAGAGTCTGAGTCCAACGGCCAGAAAGCCTGAACCTCCCAAGAGTCCCTGCTTGGCCTGGAGAACTGGACTGCAGAGTCTGTCCTAAACCCTAGTTCTGAGAGCCAAGCTGAGTTCCTTCCATGATGATTTAACTCCTGAGTTCTCCGGAGGGCAGGACAAGCTTATCGTCTGTCTCACATTCGAAAAGAGCAAGAAAGGCACCGTCTAAAATTTCATTCTACATGGTCCCTTCCCAGCCTGGCTAAGAGGGCTTGTGGCTGTTGTTTCTGGATATTGAATCAATGCAGTGGGTCTTCTGGTTTTGTGTCTACGACCCCTCCGGGAAGACCGGACCAGGCAGGTGGCCCCATCGGAGCAGCGCTCCCTGCCAGAGGAGGCCCCGAGTCCATGGGTGCTTGTGATCTGCTTACTGCCCAGCCTTCTGCTGCCTCAGTCTCCCCATGGCATGCCCTCTGCAGGGGTGAACAGCTCCCAGACTCAGATCACAATCTTTTCCTACTGCCCACCTCCACTTTCTCCCTGTGTGGTCTCATCTCATCAAATGGCCTTGAGAACATTAACCCTGACCACGCCCGGGCTTACGTCCCCATCCGGATCTTGCCTCTGGTCCCCAGACATCATGTCCAAGGCCCACAAGGGTATCTAGTGCTCACATCCAACCTAACATCTTTATGACAGCGCTTCTCTCTCATCCTTTCCCCAAATGCGTTCCTTCCCCAACCCCCTACCCAGATAGACACAGGAGCCATTTGTAACCAAATATTCCAGTCTGCCCTGGAGAGTGGGGTGTCCTAATAAGAAAAGACTCACAGAGGCTCCCAGCAGACTGGCAGCTGCATCCACGTGTCCACAGTGTGCGGACGTTTAAGGTGGGCCCCCACAACAATGAGCTCAGTATACAATCGCAGGATGCATCTCTTACTCCCGTGCCAAGATAATATAATAGCGGAATGGAAAACACAAACCAGTCCAACAGTCAGTTGCCAAGGACTACAGAGAAAAACATACATTGCTTTTCTGTAACAAATCCACCTGCACACATGAATACTTCACACACACATACCAGCGCTCCCCAGCCACATAGCCGTAGCCAATTCTGTTTTCCTTGAAAGAAACGCCGTAAAAAAATTATGTGTCTGGCCCTGTATGCAGGCACCTTGGGGTTGTCCTTCACACTTATGTGGTCACTGATGGTGTCTCCACCCCCAAATCCTCTCCCAGCCAGGGCCCCACGATGACACCTGCAGATATTTATGATTCCAAAGAATCTAAGACGTGTAGTCTCTTTTGTAGAAACTAGAGCTTCCATTCAGGCGAGGTGGGTAAGAACCAAACATTCTGAAGGGAGGAAGTCCCAGCTGCATTTGTCATCCATGGACGAGGATGGCCAAGCACACAGAAACTACCGAGGACGCGTGTTACCCTCGCACCACAAGGGATGTTGAGAGGGCTGCCATATCCCATTGCTGCTGAGTTGATTCCATCTCATAGCGACCCTGTAAGACAGAGTAGAACTGCTCTGTAGGGTTTCCAAGGCTGTAATCTTTACAGAAGCAGACTGCCACAGCTTTCTCTCACGGAGTGGCTGGTGGGTTCAAACCACAGACCTCTTGGTTAGCAACTGAGCACTTCACCACTGCGCCAGCAGAGCTCTAAGGGCTGCCATACAATCTCCCTTTTTTACTTTCTAATTTGAGAAGGGAGAAAGTGTGGGAAAGATAAACACCATAGCTAGTTGGTGTAACGTTGCACTTTAGACTTCCCGGCATGATTCACCATTAGGCTTTAATCTAGGGGTGTGGGGTTTCAGGCTTCAGGGCCGCAGGGCCAGCTGGGCTGTGAGCTGGGCTTCTGGGTGGTAGCAACACAGTGGGAGGAGGGGATGGGCAGCTTCCACAGGAGGCTGGAGGATCCTTGTCTGGCTTGGGCTGTTTGCTGTCAGGCTGAGGCTTTCCTTCCTGCTGAGCTCATGGCATGGGGTATACTGGTTCTTCTGGACGATGCTGACCTCCAGGGATTCCTTCTTGTCTGATCAGGGCCTGAGGCCTCATGGTGGCCCCACATGTGTTCTCTGGGCTCCATCTGCCTGGGTTCAGGGGTCCTGCCCTCCAGCCTGCAGTGCCACCCACCCTGGGTTCCTCAGATTCCCCCACCCCCTTTCCCACCTAAGGCTGACTTGGCTCAATGCACCGAGGAGCTTGGGTAACCCATCCTGGGCTGAACCCTCAGCAGAGGAGCAGGAGCCTGGAGTGGAGCAGGGGCACAGTACTTGGGTGTTCAAGGGCTAACAGATGTCCTCATCCCATGAGGGAGTCCAGCCCCCCAAGGGGCTGGAGCACTGCCTACTGCTTGACACCCTGGATCTTAGGAAGCTTCTCTGGCTTCAGCTCCCAAAGCTCAGGCCACTTACTCATTACTCAGCCTTCCAGGTCCCTCCTCAAGCCCTTCACCTGTCAGGAAGAGCTCCTGTGGGGAGGGTTCTACAGCCAAACCCAGTTCTGGAGGCTCTGCCCCAGGGCTGGCCCAGGCCACGTGGGGGCTAGTGAGCACATGTGCCCAAAGGAGTGCTTTGCAGATCCTACCCTCCATGCCAGGAGCACCGCGGGCCCATGGATCTCCCAACCAGCTCAGGGCATGGCTCCCTAAGTGGAAGCTGGAGGGGACAACCCAGAATCTCTGTATTCTGCTACCAGTGAGGGAAGTGGGGGGTGACAGGGTATCATCCTTGCACTTAGTGAGGTGAAGGATGGCACCTTCTTCATTCTCCAGACTGGGGGTGTACCTGCACCGGACCTTTAATCTCCCTCCAACCCAGGTGCTGCAGGGGTAGGAGTGCCCTTCTGCCAAATACCTAGAAGAATGTGGTGGCCAAAAGAGTGGCTCTGGTGCCAGACTATTAGGACCAGATCCTGGCTCTGCTCCAAACTGACAAATGCTGTAGGCAGGTGACCTAATCTTGCTATAAAGTGGGGGTGCTCAATAACGCCTACTTCACTGGGGCCTTATGAGGATACAGTGCTCGGAGCAGCTCCTGCACACAGTCTAAATAAGTGTTTAGTATTTGTCTATTCCTTGAGAACCCTTAGCTGGCAGTGAGCAGTAGAGGACGGGCCTCTCACGGGCTGTGAGCCAGTGTGTAGACTGAAGTGATGGCCTCTGCTTACCCTCCCTGGATCCATGCCTTTGCCATATGACTTGTCAGTCCCTTGCACTCTGACACTGGTCTGGCCATGTGACTCACTTTGGCTAAGGAGACATGAGTAAACATGGCAAAAACAGAGGCTTGAAGAGCACGAGTCAAGCTGTAATTGCTGACTCTGGTTCCTCTGATGGCACTATTAAGCCATGCCTGAGCTAGCTTGATGGAGGACCGGGGTGTGTGAGCAGCAGTACTGACTCACCAGCATGTAAGCGAGCTCAAACAAGATCAGAGTAAGTATGGAGAAAAAGATACCTACATGTGTCATAGCCAGTCTGCTAAAGACAAAGAGAAAATCTTAAAAGCAAGAAAAAAAGCAATTCTATTCAAAAGAAAACAAAATAACTGGCAGTTAACTTCCTCAAAGAAACAATGGAAGTCAAAAAGACAAAGGAATAAGATCTTTAAAGTGTCAAAAGAAAATAATTTCCAACCGAGGATTTCCTGGGATTCTTATTTACCTAAATTTTTATTTTTG
Source organism: Trichechus manatus latirostris (assembly GCF_000243295.1). Classification (NCBI taxonomy): domain Eukaryota; kingdom Metazoa; phylum Chordata; class Mammalia; order Sirenia; family Trichechidae; genus Trichechus; species Trichechus manatus. Next base: position 3,353,787 of record NW_004444064.1, read on the forward strand.
AGATAATTTTAGACTTTAAACTTAAGAATAGTCACAAAAGTAATAACAAGAGTTCTTGTAAACCCTTCGCCTAGCTTCTCCTAATGTTACTATCTTAAATAACTGTGGTACCATGATCAGAACTAAGAAATTATCATTGGTACAATCCTGTTAACTAAACTGTAGACTCTATTAGGACTTCACTACTTTTTCACTAATGTCCCTTCTCCTGTCCAGGATCCAATCCAGGATCCCACAAGGCATTTAGTTGGCATGTCTCCTTAGTCTGTCTGCGACAGCTCCTCGGTCCTTCCTTGTCTTTAATATCATTGTCACATTTCAAAAGTACTGATCAGGTATTTTGTAAAATGCACCTCAGTTTGGGTTTGCCTCTATGTTTTCTGATGATTAAACTGAAGATATGAATTTTTGTAAAGAATACCACAGAAGTGATACGCCCTTCACATCATATCACATCAGGGAGTACATACCAGCATGATTTATTAAAGTGATGTTAACCTTGATCACTTGGCTAAGGTAGCGCCTGCAGGTTTCTCCAATGTAAAGTTACTATTTTCCCTTTTCCATACTCTATTCACTAAACCCAGCCCACACTCAGGGAGGGGTTAATCAAGCTCTTTCTCCTGGAGGAGGACAATAAAAGAATTTGTGAACTCATGTTAGAGCCACCACAATAATTAACATTTTGAGGCTATGAAAATATCCTGCTTCACTTTAAAAATTTGCCCTCTAATTTTAACATTTATCAGTGGATCTTGACTGTAGCAATGATTACCGTCTGCTGATGATCCTCTATTTTCCTCACTCCTTCTACATTTATTAATTGGAATTTTACTGTAAGAAATGATTGTCTGCTCTCTCTCATTTATTTATGTATCATAATAATTATTTATGGACTTATGGATATTTATTTTATTCTTTGGGTTATAAGTCAGTAAGGTTACTACTTACGGTATTGTTCAATAACCAAGTATAGTATATCCAGCAAAAATATCCACAAAAATGCAAAGGAAATAAAGGTATTTTCAGACAAACAAAAACAGAATTTGTCTCCTACAGACCAGCACTAAAGAAAATGCCAAAGGGAGTTCTTCTGATGAAGGATAACAATCATAGATGAAAGCACAATAATCTAGGAAGAAATGAAGAGCAATGAAAAGGGGAAATAGCATGCAAATATGAATGAATATCGACTAAATAATTACAAAATAACGTCTTGTGGGGTTAAAATATCTGTAGAATCAAAATTCGTGGCAATAATAGAAAAAGTAGGAGGGGAATATATTAGTTTTCTATTGTTGCCATAACAAATTACCACAAACTTAGTGGCCTAAAAAACAAAAATTTATTATCTCATAGTTTCTGTAGGTCAAAAGGCTTAATTGGGTTCTCTGCTTAGGGTGTCACATGGTCAGTCAAGGTGTTAGCCAAGCTAAGCTCTTATCTTGAGACTCTGGAGAAGAAGTAGGGCTTAGGTCTCTGTTTTCTTGTTGGCTGTCATCTGGGGGACCCTCTCAGCTCCTTAAGTTGTCCTCACTGCTTGTCACATTGCTTCCTTCATCTTCAAACAAGCAACAGCACATAGAGTCCTTCTCACACTTAGAATCTCTGCTTCCTTCCTCTTCTGCCACATCTCTCTGACTCCAGCCAGAGAAAGTTCTCTGCTCTTAAGGGCTCATGTGATTAGATTTGGCCCATCCAAATAATCCAGAACATGTCTGTATCTTAAGATCTACTACTTTCATCACATCTGCAACATCCCTTCTTCCAGGTAACATAACATATTTACAGGTTCTGGGGATTAAGGTATGGACATCTTTGGGAGATTATTCTAACTATCACAGAGAATAAATGGAATTAAGGAGTTCAAAGGTCCTCGCCCTGTCTGGAAAGTAATAAAAGTACTAATTTCTACTAGGCTCTTAAAAGCCAAAGATAAATATTCTTATTTCTGAAGTAACCACTAATAGAATAATAAAAGAATGTATAACAAACAAGCTCATACATGGAGAAGAGTCCCTGGGTGGTGCAGAGAGTTAACACACTTCCTAACTGAAAGGTTGTAGGTTTGAGTCCACCCAGAGGTGCTTTGGAAGAAAGGCCTGGGGATCTACTTCCAAAATAAATTTGTCCTTGAAAACTCTACAGAGCACAGTTCTATTCTGACATACATAGGCTCGCATGAGTCAGAATCAACTCATTGGCAACTGGTTTGATTTGGTTTTAATTTAGGGAAACTATGGAATAATGAAGATAGTTGATTAAAACAAAAAGACGAGAGAAAAAGGAACGTAGAACATGTGGGACTAATAGGAAACAAACCGTAAGATAATAGTTGTGACCCCAAATGTATTAGAAATTATATTAATAGTAAATGGACAAAATACTCAATTAGAGTCAAAGATTATCATATTGGTTTAAAAAAGAAAACAAAATCCAGTGATATTATGCTTACAGGTGATACATATAAAAATATACAAAAAGGTTGAAAGTAAAAGGGTGTAAAAATATGCCATGCAAACATTAACCAAAAGAAATCTGGTGCAGCCATACAAATATCAAAGCACCCTGATGCACTGCAAACATGACTCTGGAGAGCAGTGGGGAAGGAAGCTCCTTTCTAAAAATGGTGCTGATTTGATCAGATATTGTCTTAGTCATCTAGTGCTGCTATAATAGAAATATCACAAGTGGGTGGCTTTAAAGAACAAAAATTTATTTTCTCACTGTTCCAGAGGCTAGAAGTCCAGATTCAAGGCATGGCTCTGGGGGAAGTTTCTTCCTTGACTCTTTCAGCTTCTAGTAGCCCCAGCATCCCTCAATTCTTTGGTGATCTTTACATGGCCTCTATCTTCCCCTATTTGGGTTTGCTGGTCTCCAAGCCTACTCTGTTCCTTATAACTACACCGATATGGCCTCATTAACATAACAAAGAAAACCTTATTTCCAGACAGGATTACATCCACGGGTATGTTGTTGTTGTTAGGTGCCATTGAGTCAATTTTTGACTCAGCGACCCCATGTGACAGAGTAGAGTTTTCTTGGCTGTAATCTTTACGGAAGCAGATGGAGAAGTCTTTCTCCTGTGGAGCCACTGGGTGGGTTTGAACTGCCAACATTTGGGTTAGCAGCCAAGCACTTAATTGTTGTGCTTCCAGGGCTGCTTTCCACAGGTATAGGGGTTAGGATTTCAACACATATTTTGGGGGACACAATTCAATCCGTAGCAGATATCTATCCAGAAAAAAAAAATTCTAACATCATACTAAAACATCAGTTCCAGATGGATGGTTGATCTAAAGGTTAATGGAAAAACAATAAAAATTTAGAATATGACATAAGGAAATATATAATCATGCTATCTTAAAGAGACCAGAGAAAGCACGCACCATAAAGCCTACAGAGAAAGAATAATTTTGGTTTACCAAGAGACACTATTGAGAGTGTGAAAAATTAAGTCACAGAGTGGGAGAAAGTAGAGTGGTACACAACGTGTAATAGAATTCACCAAGGATTTGGATAGAGAACATATAAAGATCTCTTACAAATTAATAAGAATAAAGTAAACATCCCAGTAGATACATCGGCAAAAGACTTGAACAGTTACTTTACAGTCGTGGATACCCAGTCAGTACATGAGAAGGTGCTCAACCTCACTATCAGGGAAATGCAAATTAAGTCGTGAGATCCTACTGCACCCCACCAGAATGGCTAGGATTAAAAAGGTTGTCAATTCCAAGTGTTGACAAGGACATGAGAAACTGGAACTCTCATACATTGCTGGTGGAAGTATAGATTGTTACAACCACTTTTGAAAACCATCGCTATCTACTAGAGTTTAAATTTTTCATGCCTCATGACCCAGCAATTCCACTCCTTAGTGTGTGTCCCACAGAAGTATCTATGCATGTTCGTTCAAAGACATGTACAAGATTATTCATAGTGACATTTTTCATGATACCCCCAAATTGAAAGAAACTGTAATGTCCATCAACAGTAGCATGGATAAATAGTGGTATATCTATATGACTGTTACCGTCAAGACCATCCAACTCATGACGACCTCATATGTCTCAGAGTAGAATAGCTCCATGGGTTTTTTTGGCTGCAGTCTTTATGGAAACAGATTCCCGGGCCTTTCTTCTGCTGAGTGGGTTCAAACCACCAACCTTTAGGTTAGTAGACAAGCACAAACTATTTGCACACTCAGGGACCTTGGACTGCCAGAAGTAAGGAACAAATCAGTCTTAGAGAAAAGTACAGCCAGAATGCTCCTTAGAAGCAAGGATGGCGAGACTTCAACTTGCTTATTTGGACATGTCATCAGAAAAGACTAATCACCAGATACTGTCTTAGTCCTCTAGTGCTGCTCTAACAGAAATACCACAAGTGGATGGCTTTAACAAAGAGAAATTTATTTTCTCACAGTCTAGTAGGCTACGAGTCCAAATTCAGGGCATCAGCTCCTGGGGAAGGCTTTCTCTCTCTGTCAGCTCTGGAGAAATGTTCTCATCGTCATTGGTCTTCCCCCAGACTAGGAGCTTCTCTGCTCAGGAAACTTGGGTCCAAAGGACGCACTCTGCTGCCTGTGATATGGGCTTCCCAATTCTCTGCTTGCTTCCCTTTCCTTTTATCTCTTGTAAGATAAAAGGTAGTGTAGGCCACACCCTAGGGAAACTCCCTTTACATTGGATCAGGGATCTGACCTTAGTAAGGGTGTTATACAATCCCACCGTAATCCTCTTTAACACAAAATTACTATCACAAAATGGAGGACAACCACACAATACTGGGAATCATGGCCTAGCCAAATTGATGAACACGTTTTAGGGGGGACGTAATTCAACCCATGACAGACATTGTGCTTGGTAAAGTAGAGGGTCAGTGAAAACAAGGGAAACCCTTCTTGAGATGGATTGGCGCCGTGGCTGCAACAATGGACTCAAACATATGAACGATTATGAGAATGGTGCAGAACTGGACACGTTTTGTTTGGTTACACATGAGGTTACCATGAGTCAGAGCTGACTTGACAGCATCTAAGAACAACAACATATCTATATAATGGAATACTCTACAGGAACAAAATGAACTAGAGCTATATGCAACAACATGGAGGAATCTCACAAACATACTTTCGAGCAAACGCAGTTAAACACAAGAAAAACATTATTTAAGGAGGTGCTCCCTCTGAGGGTGGTGCAAGGGGAGGATTGATACCTGAGAGTGAATGTTTTCTTCAATTTAGCCCCCTGGATGCCTCACTTGCCTAACCCTAGTCCCGACCTGGCCCTTACCAGAGCTCAGCCGGTGTTATTACCGTTCAGCCTCTTCCCTCATTATACTGTGAGCTCCTGTGTCTTTGGTCGTCGTTATGAGCCACTCTTCCCAGTGCCTGGTACATAGTAGGAGCTTGGCAAATATTTGTTGGATTAAATTAAGAAAGGAATGTTGAGCCAGAAAAATCCTGACCAGATTTCCTTGGGGCTGGTGAGTTATGCTCTGGGATTCTGCTGAGTCATAAGTTCCTTTGGGTTTGGAGGAATTTTTGATTGTACATTCTGAACAGATGGAGATATCTCAGTCTCTGGGAGTGAAACAGTGGATATTTGGTAAATGTATCCAAAAGGAAGTGGTGGGAATGTGACTCATTCATGCCATTTGAACTCTGATGGAGTAAACAGACTTCAACAACCTCTGCTCATTTAGAACCAAAGGAAGTCGAGAGCTGAAGCATGAACAATGAGATGGTGGCTGGCCAACGCCTGAATGGCCCAGTTCTAGCTTTTTCCCATTACACGTGGAGACTGCAGCACTTACAGTGTCCCTGGAGCATCATAGGGAGGCAGACTGACAAAGTTACCATATCGACGTTTCCATGAAACAATTAGTTAGATGTGTCATGGGTTGTCCACTCCCGGGGAAGGTGGGCCAGGCCTCAGAGCTTCTGCAGCAAACAGGACAGAGAGCGAGAAGACCTGAGTGGAGAAGGAAAGTGCAAGAGCTCAGCCTGGAGGCCACATGCCAGCAACAGGAGCTTGAGGGGCCAGAGGAGGCCAGGCAGAAGGCTTGGGTGGGAAGTGTGGGGCTGGGGCTACAGCTGCATAACCAGTAAAGTGGTGTTTGAGAAATGAGTTGAGGAGTTGACCCTCTGTCACATTCTCCCAGAGGCACATGTGACAATGGGAGCTTTCTTCGCTGTGAGACTGTGCTCTCTGAGGCGCTGCTGGCAGAGATGGGGCCACATGGTACCGCGGGACTTGCTGGCAATGCACTAAGGCATCAAGCAGGAGACGGAACAAGGTTGAACATGTCCTGCTCTGGTAACAGGCAATGTTTGCTTTTCATACCTGTGAAGGAAGAGGTGCAATTATAGCCAGCTTTATTTCAGCAGGTCTGTGAGAAAGAATGATAAATTATGAAGCTCCAGGCAGAAAAGAACCCACATGAATCATCAGTGTCCATGGAATGCAGTCATACTTGGTTGCCTTTCTCTTTCTTCGTACTGAATTTCTGAATTCACAGAAGAGCAGAATACACAATATTTTGAAATGTTTCCCAGTATGCTTTTCATTTCTGGTCATTTTGCAGCCTGCAGCCCCCCTTCTGTGCAGTCTCAGGAGTGGGACTGAGTCCTGGCCGGAGCAGAGGGTCAGCATTCAACCTTTCGCACGTCACACCACACACAGATACCCATCCAGATTGGACAGCCAAAGCTTTCATTTGCCAGAGCCGGCGTTCGTCGAAAGGAGGAAGGGTTTCTGGGTTCTGAGTCCTGAGAAGCTCACCGTGTCTGCAGTAGGCCACCGGGATGGAAGATGGCGCAGGAGCTCTCCTTTCCTGCCCCACCCCAGGAGATAAAACCCCTGCTGGGCGATGGAGGAGGAGCCTGGAGACACAGAAACGCAAGCTGAGCTGTGGGCATGGGCCTGCTTGGTGCACCCTCACTCACTCACCCCAGAGTGGAGACTCCAAGAAGAGAGAAGTACAAGATTTATCCAAAAGAGAGTATGTCAATCTGAAGGAGACCCAACTTTAATCCAGAAGAGATGACATGGCCTGACATGGGGACTGTGAGGGAGCTGGTGGCAGGAGTAGAACATAAAGAAAGCTCTGTTGTGTATCTGACCCTGGTGTATGGATATCAGAGCACTCAGTGATATTAGCTCACTGCCATGGTTCTGATGAAGCGCCTCTAAATGGGCAGTAATGCCGACAGGAAGATATGTCCAACATCTGCTGCTGTTTGATCTCATTTCCATGTATGGCTTTGAAGCTCAGCATCTGTGATGGGCCAATTATGAGCTCAAAGAGGGACGCTGCTTTTTCAGGTCCTTTTATCTTGAGATGTCCTTCAGAGGGATTTTCCAGTCGTTTGAGAATTCAGAGCCCAAGGAGATCTGGGAACCACGATATTCCCTCTGTCCACCCAAACCAACGTCTGCCTTCAATTAACTGTACTTCTGTCATGACATTTGGGGGTTTTAACCACATCATGTTTGGCAAAGTAGAGGGTCAGAGAAAAGGAGGGAAATCCTCCATGAGACGGATTGACACGATAGCCGCAACAATGGGCTCAAACATAACTACAGTCATGGAGACAGCTCAGAACCAAGCAATTTTTTGTTCTGTTACACATAAGGTCACTACGAATTGGAGATGACCTGACAGAAACTAACAACAACATCCTCACAATGAGAAATCAAAGTTCTATACACTTTGCTTTGTCCCCTTGCTGGCTTTCTTTCTGTTATCTGTGACTTCAGTAAATGAGAAAGACTGAAGGACTGGGTTACTGGGGACGAGTGGAGACCAGCAGTATTCAGCTCTGCATCCTTTCTCCCTCGTTCAGACCTGGTACATGCAAGACCTCAGTACTTTCTCAGCGGGTGGAGGAACTGGTGGAGGCCAGGCGTCTGGCCAGGTCAGCCTTCCGAATAGGCCCCCTTTTAGAAGCAGGTCATCTGTGGAATTGATGGCTGCTCAGGTAGCTTTAGGGAAGTTATTCTGTTTGAGATGCACGTGTGATAGTGGGAGCAGAGATGGCCCTACATGCCTCGAGAGGGCTGGCCACAGCGGCATGACCTCCACCCGCTGGTTAAGGCGACTCTCTCAGGTCCAGGGCTGATTATAAGTCAGCATGGACCTCTGTTATGTTCACTGCCTCTTCACCTCATTGGAGCCCTGGTGGCTCAGTGGTTAAGAGCTCTGCTGCCATCCAGAAGGCTGGCAGTTCGAATTCACCAGCTGCTCCTTGGAAATCCTATGGGGCAGTTCTACTCTGTCCTATAGGGTCTCTATGAGTCAGAATTGACTTGCTAGCAAAGGGTTTGGTTTTTGGTTCATGTCTGTCTTACTTATCTAGTGCTGCTCTAACAAGTGGATGGCTTTAACAAGGAGAAGTTTATTCTCTCACAGTCCAGTAGGCTACAAGTCCAAATTCAGGGCGTCAGCTCCAGGGGAAGGCTTTCTCTCTCTGTCGGTTCTGGAGGAAGGTCCTTGTTGTCAATCTTCCCCTGGACTAGGAGCTTCTCTGCGCAGGAACTCTGGGTTCAAAGGACATGCTCTGCTCCCAGCACTGCTTTCTTGGTGGTGTGAGGTTCCTACTTTCTGTTTGCTTTCGTTTATCTCTTGTAAGATAACATGTCGTGCAGGTCACACCCCAAGGAAACTTTGAATCAGGGACATGACCTTAGTAAGGGTGTTACACTCCCACCCTAATCCTCTTTAACATAAAATTACAATCACAAAATGGAGGGCAACCACACAATACTGGGAATCATGGCCTAACCAAGTTGACGCGTATTTTGGCGGACACGATTCAATCCATGACAGCCTCACTGGCAAGGGAGGGATTCCTGCCCTAGGGTTATGGGGAGGGACAAACACATGACATCCAACATTGGAGAGATGAGAGTGACAGCAGTGTATTGGGCCCACGTAGTCACAGCCCAGAGAAGGACAATACCACTTGCCGTGCAGGACCACACAGGGCTGCACTACGTAGCAGAGTGAACAACCAGGGGCCGTGGGAGGCAGGCTTTATAGTAACAAAAACGGGGAGTGATTCTTAGTTCCTGTTGGAGGTTATGATTGGCTGGTGTGAATAATTCTGCAGGCTGGTAGGGGACTGAAGCCCACTACACAGGGATGAGCAGGCACTGTACCTGGCCACCATGATAAGGAGGGTTGTTTGTGTAGGAGGCCTCGGGCGATACAAACAGTTAAGAGCTCAGCTACTAACCAAAAGGTTGGCAGTTTGAATCCATCCAGAAGCACCTTGGAAGAAAGGCCCGGCAATCTACTTCTGAAAGATCACAACCTTGGAAACCCTATGGAGCAGTTCTATTCTGCACATATAAGGTCATCTTGAGTCACAGTCAACTGAAGAGCAACTGGTTTGGTTTATTGGTTTGGTTGTCTAAGGGACTTTTTCCACAAGAGCAGGGATGGGGAGGGAAACTTGTGGCCAGGCCATTTGAGGCTTGTGAAATTTTGCCAGATGTGAAGGCAGCACTAACACGAAATCTTAATTTCAGACCTTTTAATACAACTTCAGAAGTGTTACCAGCACTTCATGAAGAAAGTTCGCATGGAACAAAATGGCAGAAAAAAATTCAGACTGGTTGCAGTCCTGTCCCTGGTCCTCTGGGAACAACAGTCCCTGACGAGAGGGGGTCATGGTGGGGCAGGGTGAGAGCAGGAGAAGCTGCTTGGAGAATCCAGAGGTTAGACAAGGTCAGATGAATTTGGAAGCCCTCCAGGCCCGGAAGAGCATTGGCCTGGGAACAAGGAGTGTTGGGCAGGTCAGTGCGGGGGCCTGGGAATGAGGAGCCACTCAGAGGTGACTCAGGCCCAGCCCAGGCGAGGGTGGGGATGCAGCTCGGGCCATTCCTGCAACTGAGTAATGGGGCTGTGGCCTAGAAATCCGACTCATCCTGGCCTTGGAGACCTAGAAACTGTCTGGCTCCCTGCCCATGTCCTAGTTCTGTAGGAAATCCCGTGCCCACCCAAGACACCTGCAGATTCTCCAGGGACTTCATTCTCACCGTCACTTCTGGCCAGACACCAGGCACTGGTGCCCTTCCACAGCTGTGGCCCTTCCTCTCTGCACCAGCTCCAGTGTGACACCCGGTCCAGCTGGTGCTCTCACCACAGCCTCTCATTGCAGACGTCTGAGTGTGTTTGCACATGTGCACATGTTTACGTGTGTGCAGATGCACGCGTGTGTATCGTGTGGTGCGTGTGTGCAGTGTGTGCATGTGCCCCTGTGCATGGTTTGTGCTTGTGTGTGTTGTGCATGCATGGTGTATGCTAGTGGGTGTGGTGCATGTGTGAGCATTTGTGCACGTGTGGTGTGTTTGCATGTGTGCGCGCGTGTGGTGTGTTTGTAGGCAAGTTGTGCGTGTGTATTGTGTGCATGTGCTGGGGCAGCAGGAGTAAGTACAACTGCCCGCAGGACATTGGAACCATGACATGCTGTCGTAGATTGAATTGTGTGCCCCAAAAATATCTGTCAACTTGGCTAGGTCGTGATTCCCAGTAACATATGATTGTGTACCATTTTGTAATCTGATGTGATTTCCTTATGTGTTGTAAACTCTATCACTATGATCTAATAAGATGGATTAGCTGCAGTTATACTGATGAGGTCTACAAGATTGGATAGTGTCTTAAGCCAATCTCTTCTGAGATATAAAAGAGAGAAGTGAGCAGAGAGACTTGGAGACCTCATACCACCAAGAAAGCAGTGCCGGGAGCAGAGCACGTCGTTTGGACCTGGGGTTCCTGCACAGAGAAGCTCCCAGACCAAGGGAAGACTGATGACATGGACCTTCCTCCAGAGCCAACAGGGAAAACGTTCCCCTGGAGCTGATGCCCTCAATTTGGACTTGTAGCTTACTGGACTGTGAGAGAATAAACTTCTCTTTGTTAAAGCCATCCGCTTGTGGTATTTCTGTTAGAGCAGCAGTAAATGACTAAGACAGACGCCATGTGTCTTTCCATCTGGTGGGGATGCTTTTGACCACCAGGGACCGATGCAGCAAACACCATGAGCAGCACAGAAGAGGTCAGTGTCCCTTCCCAGGGACATGGGCCTGGCCTAAGGAGTGCAGGAGGGTCTAGTAAAGGCTACCTTGCTTCTGGAAGGTACAAGAGCTTCCAGAAAGCAACAAGAACCTTGCAGAACCACAGGCCAGGAACCTGAGCCTGAGGGCCAGGGGACCCAGAGGGAGGAGCACCTTGTCCTCTGACCACTCACCGCCGTCTCCCTCCAGGGTTCCCACTGGCCCATCCATAGTGGCCCCACCAGGCAGCCCCCGGGGCAAGTGAGTGAAGCACCAGGGTCAACACGAAAGAACGAGGCACATCTTCCATCTGGAAGGACCTGGGCCAGGATAGCGAGGGCCACTTTGTGTGAAGGTTAATGAAGGACTCGGTTCCTAGGGACCTAGGGCCGTGACCCCATTCCTCTCCCAGCTCTTGTTCTCAGCAGAAAAGAAGGAATCGCAGGATTCTCTGTAACAGATTGTGTATTAACAGCACCAACAGAACCACACCCCCAAACCTCAGCCCTGTGCTTGTGGGGTCTTCATGCAGCCAGAGGAAACAATATCGGCCATGAAGGCTTGTTGGGCCTCGGAGGACAAATGATTTGATAAAGTGAGTCTCTGTCTTCCCAGCAGGGGAGTCAGGAGAAGCTTTCAAAAAGCATTCCTGAAAGCTAAAAGTTCACACCAAACATCCAGATGCAGGATAACGAAGTGACCTTTAACCTTTAGAAGGTTGGACCTGTGATCTCACAGGACAGCCCTGCACGCAGGGACCCCGGAAGGGCAGGAACAATGGCTATTGTCAGGGGCTGGGAGCCTCATCGGAGCCGCATGGGACTGAGACCCACCTCCCGCTGAGCCCCAGGGTTCCTACAGCGATTTTAAAGAAATGAAAACGTTTTCGAGGATTTTCAGTTTAAAAGCAAGACAAAGCCTGTGCGAGCGCATGTGGCCACGTGTGTGTTCTTGTGAGTATGTGTGTGTGTGTGTAAGTGTGTGAGTGCAGTTGTGTGTCTAGAGCTGGAAGGGCAGCAGAAGGTGGCTTTGCCATTGAAACATCCAGAATCAGATCAGGATTTTTAAGGACAAAGAAGTTCAAAGAAACTTTTATCAAGAAAAATCTACATCTTCCCTCAGTAACCAGCTCCATAATTTAACACTTATCACTTCAAGGCATTCTTTACTCCCCTGCCCCCCCACCCCATTTCCTCCGAGCCCCCCAGGCTACATGGCAGAGCTGTTCCTTCCGCTCCCAGCAGTGGGGTGGACTCAGCTCCAGCTACTTCCCAGGGATTTTCATCTCTGGGGTGTTCACTGCAGTTCTCCCTGCTCTTCACACAGCAGAGTCCCCTCCGTGTTCCTCATCTGTCTCCCAAAGTCCTCACGTGGCCCCCAAGGCCCTCATGGTGAGCAGCTAAGGTGTGTCCTAGGCCTGGGGACAGTGAGGGAGCAGGGTGATCATCCAGGCTGTTCCTCCTGCCTGCCCTACCCCACACTGAGCAAAGCCACTCAAGAGCATGGCCCAGGAGCTGGGCTGTCCTTGCAGGCTTCCAGAGGAAAAGCCACGAGGGTTCCAGTGTGCCCACACAGGGAACACGTTGTACATACAAATCCCCCAACAGCTCTCAGCAGCCACTCAACCCCTCCTACTTCCTTCCCACCACCACCTGGGGCCCCCGGGCTGCAGATGGTCCTTGGCTGTCCTCTGCCTCCGTGAGCTGCCTACTGGTGGCCTGTCCAGGGGTTAAATGTGTGGCCTGCCACAACATAGGGCAGGGTGTCAGGGACGGTTATCTGCGGTATCTAAGGGGGAACTTGGTCTCGCCCCACAGGAGGAGAGGCTGGCTGGACCCTCCAGACCCCTGGTCTGGAGGTCTTCCCACTTGGCCTTGACTGTGACCACAATCCAGGAGTCCCTTGGGGCTGGACATACCACAAGAAAGCGTGGAGTGAAGGACAGGCTCTCTTGGGACCAAGATGGTCAGCACAGAGCCAGGCTGGACATCCGGCCAGCACGGGGCAGCTGGAGACCACCCTCTCCCACCCTGGCTCTGTCTTTACCTACCGTGGCCCCATAAAGCTTAGAGACTCAGTTTCCCCTTTCACTCCCCACCAGCTGCCTCTCAGTTCAAATTGCTACAGGAACCAGGGATACATGGGCAGAGCTTTGGGGCTCCCTGCAAGAGGTCGCCTGCTTTAGGAGCAGCAGGGGGTGTATCCCTCAGCTGTGACTGTGGCTGGGCACTTCCCCCAAAGGCAGAGTGCCACCTAGTCCCCCTCGCCCAACTGCTAAGGGGTCCCAGGCCAGTCCTGTTCCCAGGGCCCCAAGCAGGGTGTCTTAGCCATCTAGTGCTGTTCTAACAGAAATACCACAGTGGATGGCTTTAACAAAGAGAAGTTTATTCTCTCACAGTCCAGCAGGTTACAAGTCCAAATTCAGGGTGTCAGCTCCAGAGGAAGCTTTCTCTGTTGGCTCTGGAGGAAGGTCCTTGTCATCACTCTTTCCTTGGTCTGGGAGTTTCTCTGTGTAGGAACCTCAGGTCCAAAGGGCGCACTGTGCTCCTGGCACTGCTTTCTTGGTGGTGTGAGGTTCCCATGTGTCTCTGCTCGCTTTTTTATCTCTCAGAAGAGATTGGCTTCAAGACGCTATCTAATCTTGTAGACCTCATCAATATAACTGCCACTAATCCATCTTTTTACATCATCGTGATAGAGTTTACAACACATAAGGAAATCACATCAGATTACAAAATGGTACACAATCATACAGTACTGGGAATCATGACCCAGTCAAGTTGACAGATATTTTTCGGGGACTGAATTCAATCCATGACACAGGGATATGGCACAAACACAGACATGAAGTAAAGTGACAGTTCAAGGCTATGCTGGGTTAAATGGCAGCTCAGAGGGCTGCCTGTAAAATCAGAGGGAAACTGCAGGAATTCAGAAATGGCGGGAAGCAGGTGCAACGCTTCAGTGGGAGGTGGACCAGGACCCGGGATAGGACCCCGAGGACAGAGCCTCAGATGGCCAAGTCAGGGAGGGATTCCCTTCACTGTCTCCTGCCCGCTCCCCCGCCCCCGGCCCCTTGGTCCTTGCCGGAGATCTCTTTTCTGCCCCTGTGTATCTCTGAGGGCCCTTGAGTTCTGACTGCACTGCCAGCCTGCAGCAGCCGTTCCCGGGGCCACCAAGGGGCCACTGTGCCAGCAGGGAAGAGGCTCACAGCAGGGCATCTGGACCCATCTGCCAGTCCCTGCCCACAGCTGGCAGGAGGCATCACAGAGAAAGAAGGAATGTGGATCTTCCAGAGCCTGCTCTGAGGGGCGGCTGGAGTCGGAGCAGGGTGGGAGGTCACTTTAGCCAGGGACAAAAGTGGCCTCCTCTTGTTTACTGAGGGGTGGGGCTCTCGGCACAAAGACGAGGCCGTGAGGACCTGGGCTTTGGAGTCTCCATCTGGGAGGGTGGCGGCTTCCTGTATATGCTAGGCCACCCCACCCCTGGGGTGCCCTCCCCACACCAACTCCAGTATGACCCTACTTTAACATAATCAACAACATCCTCAAAGACCCTATTCCCAAACAAAGTCACGTTCACAGGTGTAGGGGTTAGGACTTGAACATATCTTTTTGGGAGACACAATTCAACCCCTAACAGAAGCCTGTGTCAGAGGGGGTGGTAAGCTCAAGATGAGCAAATACCCGTAAAACCCGTTGTTGTTGTTGGGTGCCATCGTATCTATTTTCAACTCACAGCAACCCCGTGTGACAGAGTAGAACTGCCCCATAGGGTTTTCTGAGCTGCCCCATAGGGTTTTCTAGGCTGCAATCTTTACGGGAGCAGATAGCCAAGTCTTTCTCCCATGGAGCCACTGGGTGGGTTTGAATCATCAACTTTTTGGTTAGCAGCTCAGTGCTTAACCATTGCACCACCAGGGCTCTTTAAAATCCCTTACCCGTTGCCATCAAGTTGATTCTGATTCATAGCGAACCTACAGGACAGAGTAGAACTGCTCTATAGGGTTTCCAAGGAGTGGTTGGTGGATTTGAACTGCCAACCTTTTGGTTAGCAGCCATAGCTCACCATAGCTTGCCATAGCTCTTAACCACTGCACCACCAGGGCTCCAACAAATCCCCTTAGAACATTTAATTCTTCAACATGATAGCATCACTCTGGGAACTCCCTCGTCTCTTATAATGTAATTAATTAGCGGGGTGGTTGATTCCGTATTACAGCAGCCAGTGACTGCTGTTCCCTGGTCAGACACCTCCCCTGGCGCCGTGGACGACAGAGGGGATGTCTTCAATGGGAGACCCTCAAGTGTAAAGCATTCCAGACAAAGGGTAAGTCCCCTTGACAAATGCCCCCCTCCGCACTGGTTTCTAGAGTGACCTTCCATCTGATAAGACCAGTGTTCCCTCCCTGTTCTTTTCATTAAAGTAGTCTTCCATAGTCTCTAGATTTTAGGTTATAAAATAAAGTTTACAATCACTTTAAGTTCATAACGGAGCTCTTTCGAGATTGTTCTAGTGATAGAAGGAGCCCTTTGCGCCTGTCATCCGGTCAGCCTGGAATGTCGTGCTTCACTGTGTGGTGGCCCCTTGACCTCTCATCTGTGGAGATGTCACACACACACACCCCCGGAGGGGCTCCCCTGGTCCCCGGTGGGAGTAACTTCCTTCTTAGTCCCGTAGCAGGCCATGCTCATGTTCTAGTAAGGATGGAGGTCCCAGGCTGGCGGTCTGTCCTGTCCCGGGTGCCTGGTGCCCAGGGCCTCCTGCAGAGCTCGCCCTTAGGAGGGATTCTGTGAACTATGCAGATGGGGAGTGGGCATTAGTGAACGCTCACTCCCCATCCTCCCAGTGGACAGGCTCCATTTGTTTAAATCTTCTCTTAAAGCTGAGAATACACTTTAAAAGCTTTCTTTTATTGGCCACACACAGCACTAACCACCGATTCCTAAATGTGATGTGTTACTTACAACTGTGCATAGAATCTGTTTTATTTCATTGCGTTTTCTGGCTGCTGTTAGTGAGAGAGTGGGATGTGCAGCCCCCACAGGACTCTTGCGGCAGAGGTGGGGGCTGGACTAAGCTTTAAGAGCAGAGTTGCAGGGGCGTTTCCTTGGGACCTTGGCTCTTGGGAAGGTTCCAGTGGGTATGGCACTACCCACCTGGCTGCATCCTGCACACGTCCCCTCACACACTCGGTCCCTCACACACTCAGCCCCATCCATGGGCTCCCCTGCTCTCTGCACTCTGCTCAGCGCACTTTCCCCCTCAGGGCCTTTGCACATGTTGCCCTCACTGCCAGGAAGCACCACCCCTTCCTCTCCACCTGGTCAGTTCCTCCTTCCTGAGCTGTCCCCACCCTTTGTCCCTGTACAGCCAGAATCCCCATGGTATGCTCTCAGATACTGTCTTAGGCTAGGTTCTCTAGGGAAGCAAAACCAGCGAAGCATGTACGTATATATAGGGAGAGATTTATATCAAGGAAATGGCTCACAAGGTTGTAGAGACTGGCAAGTCCCAAGTTCGTGGATCAGGCATAAGGCTGGAGACTTCTCCTGACTCACATAGCTGCAGGGGCTGAAGAATCCAAGACTGGCAGGTAAGACGGCAGGCTGCTGGCTCCCAGGCTGTGGAGGATGAAGAATCCCAAGATCGGCAGGTAAGCGGCTAGTTTAAGTCCCAAGAACCGGAGGTCAGATGAACAGGAGCCAGCTGCAGGATCCAGAGTGAGCAAAAGCCCCCAAGTTTTTCCAGAAGGTCCGTCTATATTGAATGCAGGCCACATGCCCAAGGAAACTCCCTTTCAACTGATTGGCTGCTCATAACAGATTTCATCATGGAGGTGATTACATTATATCAGATCTCATTATGGAGGTGATTACATCATTACATAACTACCAAATGACATCATAACTGCCAAACCACTGAGAATCACAGCCCAGCCAAGCTGACATTCAGCTTTAACCATCATAGACCCTATATGCCTTTGTGGCCCTTCTGGACAGCTGGACAACCCCACGAATTAGAGTGTGTCCTCTGCAGTCAGATTCCCTGGCTTCAAACCCAGCCTCTGTGCTTGCAGCTGTGTGGCCTCCAGGTGACCTTCCCATGCCTTGGTTTCCCCCTTTGAAACACAGGGATAATAACAGTGCTTGTTTCACAGAGTTGTTGTGAGGGTTGGGTGAATTAACACACAGCCAGCCTTGGGACTGGCACATAGAAAGTACCAGTTAAGGTGAACTGCTAGTTTCACAAGTTGCCTTAGTTTCTTGGTGCTACTGTAACAGAAATACTACAAGTGGGTGGCTTTAAAAAACCTAAAATTATTTTCTCACAATTTAGGAGGCACAATTCAGGGTACTGGCTACAGGGCACGGCTCTCTTTCCGTTGACTCTGTTGGAAGATCCTTATCTCAGCTTCTGTAGCCTTGGTGTTCCCTGGTTCCTTGGTAATCCTCACATGGCATCTGTCTTCCCCAGTATGTGCTCATCTCTGTGTCTACCTTTCTCTTTTTACAACTCAGAAATGATTAGGTTTAGGACCCACCTACACTGATAGGTCTCATTAACAGCCAAGAAAACCCTAATTCCAAACAGGATCACATCCATATTTATGAACATTAGGATTTCCAACATACATTTTTTGGGAGACACAATTCAACCTATAACACAAGGAGAATTAAATATACAAATATGCCTTTTCTTTTTTTTACATATATTGTTATGAGACCCCAACTGCTCACCCCATTCTGTGAGAGCACACTCCTCCCCTCTGCCCCTGATTCCCCATGAACATTCAACCAGCTCCTAACTCTCTCTGCCTTCCCATCTCACCTCTGGACAGAAGCCACCCCTTTGGTCTCTTGTATCTACTTGACTAAGAGGCACATTCTTCACAAGTATCACTTTATGTCTCATAGTCCAGTCCAATCCCTGTCTGAAGAGTTGGCCTTGGAAATTGTTTTAGTTCTGGGGTGATAGAGAGACCAAGGACCATGCTTTCCAGGGTGCCTGCAGTCTTAGTCAGACCATTAAGTCTGGTCTTCTTAATAGAATTTGACTTCTGCATCCCATCCTTCTACTGCTCCATCAGGAACCCTCTGTTGTGTTCCCTGTCAGGACATTCATTGGTGGTAGCTGGGCACCATCTAGTGCTTCTGGTCTCATCCATTAGATATCTCTTGAATCCAATCACTTTGATTTTTGTAATGAATCTTAGAGATTTTTTAAATGATTTTTTTGACTTTCCTGGAAATATTGTACCAAAACAATATTTTTATCTCTTTAATTCCTTTTAGCCAATATTTTTGAGCCTCTGATATGAGCCAGACACTACAATAGAGCCTGAAAGAGTCCTTGTCCTTCATAACCTCATATTTCCCTTCTAATTTTTATTCCTTATTTCTTTTTTATCTCTTATTGCTTTGGTCAGAGATTCTAAACTAAATTATTCTAAATGATAAAATGTAATGGTATTTGAGGGTAAATTTATTTTGGACAAGTCTTTCCAACCACTGGTGTGGACACAGGGAGATGAGCCCTCCCCCAGACTGTCCTAATTGCCATGCAGGCACCCACATCACAGCAGCTGGAGCCAAGTCTGCAGCTCCATCACCACCACCAATACCAGAAGGCAGCCTTTTCCAAATAGTGAGGTCCTTTAACACCTCCTTCACCTTCACAAAGTCATCTTGCTGCAGGTCCTTAGCTTCAACTCTCACAGCATTTGGTGACCTGGTTCCAGTGTAGCTGCTTCCCAGAGGAAAGTGAACAGAATCCTACCTGATTGCTGCACCCAGAGACCAGAATCCACTACTACTCCCCATGAGTCAGTGCTGGGACAGCCCATAGGAACTTTAGGGTGAGCAGTCCATTTCCTTTCCCTGACACTGGGCCTTGGTCACAGCCACCCTCATCCAACCCAGAACATCTCCCTACCTCCAAATTTTGAGAGAAAAGGGAGGGACAAATCTGTCCCTTCCCTCCCCAAACACCAAGTACTTCATATACTGTTTGCCCACTTAAGAGTTTGAAGCCACCTCTAGGAGTTAAAAGAATACCTTTCTAGGCTTACTGAAAAGCTCCATGGTTTTTCTTATTCCAACTACTGATGTAGCCCATCAGTTTCCTCCCATTCATTCATTTGTAGGGGGCTCCTAGGTGGTGCAAACAGTTAAGCACTTGGCTGCTAACTTGAAAGGTTGGAAGTTCAAGTCCACTCGGAGGCACTTTGGAAGAAAGACCTGGGCATCTGTTTCCAAAAAATCAGCCATAGAAAACCATATGAAGCACTGTTCTACTCTGACTCACATGGGGTTGCCATGAATTGGAGTTGACTCTACTGCAGCTAGGTTCTTTCTGGTGGTTGTTTACATAATGGGTTCTAGGAGTGAGACTTTTGAAAACTACAGGATCAGGTAATTTGGAAGATTCTGTTCATATTTGACATGCTATCAAAGCAGGCTTCTCCACCCTACCAAATCATAGATGCTGCAATGGTAACAAGCTTGTCTGTCTTGTTCAAGATGGTATGCCCAGTGCCCCGTGCGGTGACTGCCAGAGCAAGGGACACAGGAATATACATTCAATGAATGAGGGATCTTAATTTTTTTTTTTTAAAGAAAGAAATGAGTGATGTAGCTCTGGGTGTGTGAATGTGTGCTCATCCGGAAAGCATCATTAATAGTGAGATCAAAAGAGGAAAGACTGAACATTCTTTGCCTGTGAAAGAACATCTGATTTGGAAAAGCGCACTCCCAACTCCAGGGAGCTAAGGTCAGCTTTGAAAATGTGCAGCTTCAGCACATTTGACAGCAAAACAGCTCCATAAACTTGGAGCCAGAGGAGCTTGTTGTGATTATGAACATATGGGCACTTTCCTTTGAAACATATAAGTGATGTTTCCCTAACTTAACTGTTGTATTTGTTTAGTGTTTGATCTCAAAATAATTTCAAACTTAGAGAAAATTTAAAGAAAGTTGCAAGAATAGACAAGGACTGTCTATATACCCTTTATCCTGAATTTGATTTTCTATTTCATTTCATGTTAGTTTTGGTAAGTTGTATTTTTCAAGGAATTTGTGTCACCTAAGTTGGCTTAATTGTCATAAAGTTGATCTCAGAATACTTTTTTATTGTGCTTTTATAGTCTGAAGGATCTGTATGGATAACACCTCTTTCATTCTTGATAATGGCAATTTGTTTCTTCTCTCTTGTCTTCTTGATCAATCTTGCTAGGAGTTATCAATCCTTATAATTTAAAAAAAGTCAAATTTTGGCTTTGCTAATTTTTTCTGTTGTGTATTTGCCTTCTATTTCATTAATTTCTGCTAATATTTTTATTATTTTCTTTCTTCTACATTTTAAAAAGTTTTGATTTGCTTTCCTTTTCCTGCTTTTCATGGTAGATACTTAGGCAATAGTAAGCCTTTTTCATTTCTAATATAAACATTTAAAGCTATAAATTTGCATCCAGGCACCTTTTGACTGCCTTCCACAATTTTTCACATCCTGTACTTTATCATTCACTTTAAAATGGTTTCTAACTTCCCATGTTTTTTCTTCTTTGACCCACAAGTTATTTAGAAGTATGCTGTTTAATTTCCAACTAGTCGAAGCTTTTTAAGATATGTCAAGTATATCTGGGAAACGTTGTGGGGCCGTAACTATTCATCAGGCCCAGAACAAAGTGTTCATTTTCTTTTCTTCAACAGCCTTGTCTTAGTTATGTAGTGCTGCTATAACAGAAATACCACAAGTGGATGGCTTTAACAAAGAGAAATTTATTTTCTCACAGTCTAATAGGCTACAAGTCCAAATTCAGGGCATCAGCTCCAGGGGAAGGTTTCTCTGTTAGCTCTGGAAAAAAGTCCTTGTCATCAATCTTTCCCCGGACTACGAGCTTCTCTGTACAGGAACCTCAGGTCCAAAGGATGCACTCTGCTCTCGGTGCTGCTTTCTTGGTGGTATGAGATCCCTATGTTTCTCTGCTTGCTTTTCTCTTTTATATCTCACTATCTAATCTTGTAGATCTCATTAATATAACTGCCGCTAATCCATCTTGTTACATCATAGTCGTAGGATTTACAACACATAGGGCAATCACATCAGATGACAAAATGGTAGACAGCCATACAATACTGGAAATCATGACCTAGCCAAGTTGACAGATATTTTGGGGGGACACAATTCAATCCATGACAAACCCTTTGAGGAAGGGACCATTATTCTTGCCACTTTCAGGTGAAAAAACTGGGCTGAGAACAGTTAAGCAACTTGTCCAAGGTGAAACAGATCAAATGTAGCCCAGCTAAGCCCTGAGCCCAGCCCTGCCAGACTTCCAAGTCTATGCTCTTAACTGCTAGTGTGTTTGTGTGTAAATGAGTACACGTGTGTGCACGTATGTATGTATATGTGTATTGTGTATTCACGTGTATGTGTGTGTTGTATGTGTATTCATATGTGAGTGTGTATATGCGTGTACACACAGGTGCATGTATTTATGTGCTCATGCATACTTGCACATGTGTGTGCTGTGCACTGTGTACATGCATGTAAGTGTGTATATGTGCGCACATGCATGTATACCTGTGTGTGCTCGTGTGTGTGTGCATGCATGTACTTGTGTAGGTACATGAGTGCACGTGTGTGAGTTGTGCGTGTAAACTGTATGGCTGTATGACTTTATGTATAAAGGGAACCAGTGAGTCCTGCTCCCCTGTCGCCAGGTAAGGAGGCTGAGGCCACACTTGCCAGGGGAACGCAGGAGGTCCAGCAAACCTCCTCCCACTGCGCTGCCCCAGGAGGCCTCTACAGCCTCCACCCCTTTCTACAGCCTCCATCCCTTTCTGCAGCCTCCACTCCTTTCTACGGCCTCCATCCCTTTCTATGGCCTCCATCGCTTTCTACGGCCTCTACCCCTTTCTATGGCCTCCATCCCTTTCTACAGCCTCCATCCCTTTCTGCAGCCTCCACCCCTTTCTACAGCCTCCATCCCCTTCTATGGCCTCCATCCCCTTCTATGGCCTCCACTCCTTTCTACGGCCTCCATCCCTTTCTATGCCCTCCATGCCTTTCTACGGCCTCCACCCCTTTCTACAGTCTCCCCTCTTTTCTGCAGCCTCCACCCCTTTCTACAGCCTCCACCCCTTTCTACAGCCTCCATCCTTTTCTACAGCCTCCATCCCTTCTGGGTCGCCAAGCACCGGTTGCCAAGGTCAGGGCATGTGACCCTGACACCTAGGTTGGGTGTGTGTGTACCTCAGCTTTGTCGCAGTCCGCGTAGGGGCACATGGAGAGGAGGGTGCTGCTGACACACAGAGGCAGACGAGCCGCTATGTGTGGCTGGGTGGGGGCAGACACCTGCAGAGGGCAGGGTGGGCACCAAGGGGCAGAGCTGTGCAGCTGAGAGCAGGAGGAGGGGGCTCAGGGGACCAAGGGGAGCTGGTGAGGGTAGAGGCAGAGGCCGAGTTTCTGATGAGCCCTGGGGGAATCGACCCCACTTCAGAGAGGGGCAGAGACGCGGCGTCGGGTCCTGGATGAAGTCCAGTCTGGGGACCAGGCCAGCAACTGTTTCCCCCCGAGACCTCACATGCAGCACCAATTCCTCCCATTTCAATGTTGCATCCTTCCAAAGAGCCTCTTTCACTCACCCCCAAAGCAGCTTGGGCCCCATGAGGACTCCTCGAGCCCTATCACACTGGGCGCCTGGCCTGGGAGTGGGCTCCCCTGGGGTGCCTACTGCCCCACGCAGGCTGGGGTCACTGAGTGGAGGCCTTCCAGTCCAGCCAGCTCCATCACTGCGGGAAGTGAGCCCGGGCCCGCGGCACCAGGTGGGGGCTCTGAATGTACGGAAAGGAGGGGCACGTGGGGCGAGGCTGGTCAGACTTTCCAGGGCTCGGCCACTGGTCATCAGCGTGGGAGGAAGGACATGGGCCCGGGAGGGGCACAGAGGACCTGCTGCCCGCACAGGAAGGGTAGGCCAGCACTCCGCAAGCCATGGGCCCAGGTCAACTCCGGGGGCTGTGGGTGGGGAGCAGAGGAGAGGCTGCCCATCAAGGCTTCACACACTGGACACAACCCAGAGGGGGATCCCCACGTGGACTCCTGGCCAGAGAAGACATGGGTCCCTACCCTAGCACTGTCCAGCCATGCTGCAGGTGGGCAGCATCGAGGCTGGGGCCTGGTTCTGTCCCTGTAGCCCCAAGGTGCTCGGGAGGCTAAGCGCAAGCCGAGGACAGGACTTCTGTTCCACACACACCAAGGCCGAGGGTCTTAAACGCCGTTCAGAAAAGTTTGCTGAGTTTTGTTTTTAAGCTGCAAAATCTTTTCTGTGGCTGCAGGGGCAATTGGTGCAGAAGGTCCCTGACCACCTTGTCCTGGCTGGTCCCATCTCAGCCCTGCCTTTCCTTGCACCCCATCCAGCTGCCCTGGTCCCCAAGCCCCCAGGTGTCCAGAGGCCCCCTCCCTGTCTTTCCCAGGACTTGGTAGAGGGAACATCGAAGCCTCCCCAGCCTTGGGGCCCTGGCTGCCCCTCCTACGTGTGTTCTGGTCCTCTCGGACAGTCCCAGGCAAATGGAGTCAGCTGTCACCCTAATCCTGATGTAGACATGCATTTGTACATGTGTGCACACGTATGTGTGTATTGTGTATGTATTTGCATGCATATGTGTGTAAAGACAAATGTATATGTATATCTATACCCACTTGACAGCACCTAACAACAACGTGTATATATGTATGTGCATTTCTAAATGTATATGTAGATACATGTATCTGTGTACAAGTAAGTGTATGTGCATATGTAAAGGCATTGTGTATGTAGTTTGAGTGCATGTCATTATGTGCACGTATATATTGAATATATGTGTAAATACGCACATACGCATGTATATGTATATCGTATGTATGTGTACATAAAAATGTATATGCGTATGTATAGATATAGATGTGTGTATATATGTATGTTTTTTGTTAGGTGCCGTTAAGTTGGTTCTGACTCACAGCGACCCTACGTATAATAGAACGAAACACTGCCAGGTCCTGCGTCATCCTCACAATCGTTGTTATATTTGAGCCCATTGCTGCAGCCACTGTGTTAATCCATCTCATCAAAGGTCTTCCTCTTTTTTGCTGACCCTCTGCTTTACCAAGCATGATGTCCTTCTCCAGGCACTGGTCCCTCCTGATAACATGTCCAACGTACGTGAGATACAGTCTTGCCATTCTTGCCTCTAAGGAGCATTCTGGCTGTACTTCTTCCAAGACAGATTTGTTCGTTCTTCTGGCAGTCCACGGTGTATTCAATATTCTTGGCCAACACCGTAATTCAAATGCATTAACTCTTCTTCGGTCTTGCTTGTTCATTGTTCAGCTTTCGCATGCATAGGAGGCAATTGAAAATACCAAGGCTTGGGTCATGTGCACACATATGTATACGTGTATATGTAAATACATGTACATATGCATATGTAGACATATACTGAATATGTTTGTGTATAATGTAAATGTATATATGTACATGTATATGTGTCGTATGTGTATGTGTAAATGCATGAGTATATGCCCTTGTATCTGTATAATGTAAGTGTGTATGTGTTTCATGCAAATATGCATGCATGAGTGTAGTATATGCATATGTAAATGCATGTTCAGATGTATATGTATATTTTTAAATCCAAAGGCTGCTCACTTGAGTGGTGCAGACCGAGGGGACAGACGCCCGAGTTTTCCTCAGGAATGTCTGAGAGACAGGGAGTTTCCCAGAAGCCCGTGCAGAGACAGGAGAGCCAGCCTGGCCATTTTCCCTCCCTCCGGGCAGTGATGTCCCCAAGTAGCTCATTAGTGAAGATGGATGGATTCTGGTGCTTTGAGGGTTTCCGGAGTCACACACACACGCGGCCCCATCAACCCGTTGACTGGCACGGTTACATAAAACGGACTTCTGGGAACAGCTTGCCTCATTACAGTTTATCAGGGGTGATTAAGCTGCAGAAAGAGCATTCTCTTTTCCAGAACAGGGCCTGCGGGGCCACATGATGTCCTGCTTCCAAAGGTCTGAGGTCATTTTTGGGCCCCAGCGGTCCCCACAGTTTTCTCATTAGTGCTAAGGGCTTCGATGCTAAAGCGAATGGAGATCCCTGAAATGGACCCTCTGTGGTGACTGCCCACCCCAGGACACCAGGTCCATCAGAGCAGAAACTCAAAGACTTTGCCCAGGGAAATGCCTCATTCTTCCCACCCGTTACAGCAATGCCCCTGGAGTGCAGACGGTCCTGGGCGGCCCGACACCAGGACTGGCAGCTGACCCAGGCAATCTCTGAGTCTCTTGCCAGGGCCCAGGTAACAAAGAAAACACCACAGAATCAGGTTCAAGCAGCAACAGATAAGTGTATCGAGCAGGTACTATGTTCTGCAACGTTCCCATTTGAGCCTCAAATCCACTTTTATGAGGAAGGAACTAGGGTCATCATCGCACCCATTTTGTAGATGAGGACTTTGAGGCCCAGCAAGGGGAAGTAACTTGCCCAAGGCCACACAGCAGGAAGGAGGTAGAGAAAAAGTTCGAAGCTGGGCAGTCTGACCCTGAACACTGGGCCTTTACCTTGACTCACCTCTGCCCCTCAGATGACGCTTTAATAGGAAGTCAGTGTCCAGTGTCCAGTACCCTGAAAACACCTTGAAATCACTTTTGTGCCTCCAGGAGGGCCGGAAGAGGGCTGGGCACTGCTGCACAGGATCCCTGGAGTGACAGGCCCAGTGAGTCCTGAAGGCTCTGGACACACAAGGCTGGTCAACGCTCTGTCCAACACGTACTGCCCTGCAGGGTTGACCCCACAGCAAGAGAGCCCCTGAGACTTCCCAGCATCTTCTTCTCCAGCTTTTTGGCTTAAAAACCAAACCACTTGCCGTCCAGTCGATTCCAACTCATAGTGATCCTATAGGACAGAGTAGAACTGCCCCACAGGGTTTCCAAGGAGCACCTGTTGGATTCCAACTGCTGACCTTTTGATTAGCAGCCGAGCTCTTGACCACTACGCCACCAGGGCTCCTCTTGACTTATGTATGTTCAATAAAAATAATTTATAACATTGACTGACATTAAACAAACCACAGAGATTTTGATCAGTGAATGCATTTCCTTTCACTCCCTTCTCTTAATGTCCTTTCACCCAATCTTACACAGTTTTTTCACTTTTTATTAGGAAAATGAAACCCATGAGTTCATCCCCAAGCCTCAACATCTACCAACATTTCCCCAATCTTACACAGCCTTCTGTAGGGTATTAACATCCAATCCCAGAGCCATCACTGAAGTCATAAATATTGTAGTATTTTGTTGCCAACAGATTAAAAACTCTCATCTTAAACAACATAACCCCAATACAATAACCACACGTCAAAAACCCAGTTCATTGCTAAATACTGAGTGCTGAAATTTCTCTGATTGTTTCCAACTGGTTTTCTGCAATGTGTATTTGAATCAGGATCCAAACAAGTGTCCCACACTGCATTTGATTAAAGGGTCTCTTTTAATCCTTTCTGTCCCCCTCATTTTCTTGCCATTTCTTCATTGAAGGAACTGGGTCATTTGTACTGTGGATTGTCCCCCATTGTGGATTGAATCATGTCCTCCCTGTTATGGACCGAATCGTGTCCCCCCAAAATATGTGTTAGAATCCTACCCCTATACCTGTGGTTGTAATCCCATTTGGGAATGGAGGTTTTTGTTATGCTAATGAGGCCATGTTTGTGGAGGGTATATCCCAAACCCAATCATTTCTGCGTCATAAAAAGAGCAGATTAGATGCAAACGCAAGCACAAATGGTGGACGGGGGCAGGAGGGGAGACAGATGGAAAGACCACCAAGAAACCAAGGACCACCAGGGCAGCAGATGCTGAAACAGAAAAGGACCTTCCCCCAGAGCCAACAGAGAGAGAGCCTTTCCCTAGAGCTCGTGCCCTGCATTCGGACTTCTAGCCTCTTGAACTGTGAGAAAATAAATCCCTGTTCTTTAAAGCCACTCACATTTGTGGTATTTCTGTAACAGCAGCCCTAGGGAGCTAAGACACCCCGAGCTGGGATTGTTGTCTTCTCCCCGTCCTGGGGTTGTTTAACAAATTCCTACTTTCCCTGCATTTCCTGAAAACTGGGAGGTTGAATCTAGTGGCCTGATCAGATTCAGGACCAACAGGAAGCGTTGGGTCCAGCAGTCTCAATCTGGTGGGTCAGGTGCTGTCAGCCTGGTCTGTTCAACACCCACTTCCCTGTCAACTTTGCACCAGGTACTTAAGCACCGCTCCTGACTCTGCCAAGTGCCACCGCTTCATGAAAGGTCACAAGATGGGATTTCCTAATTCCAACATTCCTTCTACACATATTCCCTGGAAATCCTCTGTCTTCAGCATGTAGGGCTGCTGTGACAAAACACCCCAGTGGGTGCCTTTAAAAAACTGAAATGTATTGTCTCACAGTTCCGGAGGCTGGGAGTCTGAATTCAGGGCACCGCAGGACCATGCTCTGTCTGCTCTAGGAGAAGATCCTTCCTGGTCTCTTTCAGTGTCTGTAGCCCTGGGCACGTCTTGGCTTCCTTGGCTTGGAGATGGATCCTCACGTGCTATCTTCCCCGAGTGTGACTGTAGTTGTTGTCGTGTGCTGTCAGGTCTATTTCAACTCATAGTGACCCTATAGGACAAAGTAGAACTGGCCCATAGGGTTTCCTAGGCTGTAATCTTTACATTGACAATCAATGCCCATGGGAACAGCAGTCAAGAGACGAAACCATGTATTGCATTGGACAAATCTGCTGCCAAAGATCCCTTTAAAGTGTTAAAAAGCAAAGATGTCACATTGAGTACTAAGGGGCCCCTGACCCAAGCCATGGTATTTTCAATCACCTCATGCGCATATGAAGGCTGGACAATGAATCAGGAAGCCCAAAGAAGAATTGACACCTTTAATTATGGTGTAGGTGAAGAATATTGAATATACCATGGACTGCCAACAGAATGAATAAATCTATCTTAGAAGAAGTACAGCCAGAATGCTCCTTAGAAGCGAGGATGGAGAGACTTCATCTCATGTACTTTGGACATTGTCATGGATTGAATTGTGTCCCCAAAAAATACCTGTCAACTTGGCTAGGTCTTGATTCCCAGTATTGTATGAAAGTCTACCGTTTTGTCATCTGATGTGATTTCCCTATGTGCTGTAAACTCTATCACTATGATGTAAATTAGCGGCAGTTGTATGGATGAGATCTACAAGATTAGATAGTGTCTTAAGCCAATCTCTTTTGAGATATAGAAGAGAGAAGCGAGCAGAGACACATGGGGACATCATGCCACCAAGAAAGCAGTGCCAGGAGCAGAGTACACCCTTTGGATCTGCGGTTTCTGCACTGAGATGCTCCCAGACCAAGGGAAGACTGATGCATCACAAGGACCTTC
The DNA here is from genome assembly GCF_000243295.1 of Trichechus manatus latirostris. Taxonomy (NCBI): domain Eukaryota; kingdom Metazoa; phylum Chordata; class Mammalia; order Sirenia; family Trichechidae; genus Trichechus; species Trichechus manatus. Next base: position 3,382,302 of record NW_004444064.1, read on the forward strand.
CTCCAGATCCACAGAGAGAAAGCCTTCCCCTGGAGCTGGCCCCCCGAATTCGGACTTCAAGCCTAGCGGACTGTGAGAGAACAAACTTCTCTTTGATAAAGGCATCCACTTGTAGTATTTCTGTTATAGCAGAGCTAGATGACCAAGACAGGCATGTTATCAGGAGGAACTAGTCCTTGGAGAACGACATTACGTTGGTGGAGTAGAGGGTTAGAGAAAAAGAGGAAGACCCTCAAGCCATGGTATTTTCAATCACCTCATGCTGACACAGTGGCTGCAACAATGAGCTCAAACATAGCAACGATTTTGAGGATGATGCACAACTCGTCAGTGTTTCGGGATCCACCCTACTCTATATGACCTCATTAACATAACTAAAGAAAAACCCTATTTCCAAACAGGATCGTAGTCACAGGTTCAGGGGTTAGGATTTCAACATAATTTTTTGAGGGGACACAATTCAATCCATCACATTCTACAAAGAACTTTCTCCCATTAACTGCTCAGTGGTGGTGAAAAACAGCTCATGTAGAAAAGTCAGAGCAAATGCTCAATTCTTTCCTTCACTTCAGGTCTCTGGGTAGCACAAGTCGTTTGCACTTGACTGCTAACCAAAAGGTTGCCAGTTCAAATCCACCCAGCAGCACCTTGGAAGAAAGTCCTGGGGATCTACTTTCATAAGATTAAACATCTCCCCAAAACCAAACCCACTGCTGTCAAGTAGGTTCCATCTCATAGAGACACTATAGGACAGATTGGAACTGCCCCATCGGATTTCCAAGGAGTGGCTGGTGGATTCGAACTGCCGACCTTTTGGTTAGCAGCTGAATGCTTAATCACTGTGCCTCCAGGGCTCCTTCATAAGATTAGAGCCACCGAAAACCCTACGAAGCAATTCTACTCTTAAACGCATGGGATGGCCATGAGGCAACGAGTTCAGTTTTTTTCCTTCATTTAGCAGTTTTTAGAATTCCAACTTGGTGTGCTAGCAACCTTCAAAGGTGAGTGATGAGTTTTTAAGCGCTTATTATGAACTCATAGGGATTTTAAAACATTTGATGTATTTTAGCCCATTGCTGTCATGAGTCTCTCTGGTGTTCGAATTGTCCAACCTTGGCCAGTGGGAACCTTTCAAGTTGGCTCCTGCGTCCTTAAAAAACAGACAAAAACTATTAACGTTTTGAAGTTTTTTTTTTTATACCATTTCCTCTATGTATACTTTTTATGTAGAATAGCATACCGTACATAGTTATCTTTTCATGGTAAAATACATATCACAAAAAATTGCTGTTTCAACCAGTCTTAAGTGTATAAGTCAGTGACATTAATAACGTTGACCATGTACTGCAACCATCACCACTATCCATTTCCAAAAAAATATTTCATCACCCCAAACAGAAACCCACGACCCCTTAAGCAATAACTCCTCACTCCCTCCTCCCCCAATTCCCTGGTAACCACTGATAAACTTTTATCTCTAGGCATTTCCTGTTCTAGATACTTCATATAAGTGGGATCATGCAGTATTTGTCTTTTATGTCTGGCTTATTTCACTTAGCACGGTATTTTCACAGTTCATCCATATCTTAGCATATGTCATAACTACATTCCTCTCAGTGGCTGAATAATATCCCTGTGTCCTTTTAACAGGACCCCAGGGATTGTTGAGAACATCTGTGCTTGCTAACAAAGAACATCTGTGCTTTGTAACAAAACAAGGTGTTTTGGGAGCTTCTTGTACATCTCCTGCCCCAACCCTCGAGTCAACCACTTCTCGAAAAAGCCCTGGTTTCTTGTAGTGGGAGATGATGTTTACAGACCTCCATCTGGGTGCTAGGGAGTTAAACTCCTGGGTTGTCCTTGTTCTACTGATTTTAAGTGACGGAGCAAGAAAATACTTGTTTATAAAACAGACAAATACGTCATGAGCTCATGAGTTTATACTAATACCTCCAACTCAAATTTAAGAATTTTCTTGACTTCTTTGATTTTATATTTGTATCTCTTTTTCTCTCACCCTGAAAAGCTTGCTTCCTAATGACATGAACATAATATTTTTGGTTTTGTCTTTTTTGCTTTATTTGAAACTGCATGTACAGTAGCTCAAAACAATAATGTCAATATTATTACCAACGTATCAATCAGTTACATGAGTTGCATTGCAGCGATGTATGTGTGCACACAAACCCCCATGTAAGCATGTGGATTCCTGAAAGGAACATGGCTGTGATGGTTAATTTTACATGTCAACTTGGCTAGGCTATGATTCCCAGTGATTTGGCCAGATACTGGGTTGCTTGCTGCTCTAGAATGGAATAGAATGGAATGAAATAGAATTAATGTAATGCAATCACTTTCCCTGTTGTGATCTGATGTGATCAGCCAATCAGTTGAAAGAGTAGTTTCTTGGGGGTGTGGTCTGTCTCCAGAATATAAACGAATGTTTTGGCAGAGTTCTCTGTCTCCCAGCCCTGCACTCTCCTTGTCACCTAACCTGAGGATCTTGGAACGTAAGCCTGCAGAAGTCTCTGGCCTGCCACCTGACCTACAGATTTTGGTCCTGTCAGCCCCACAATTAGGTGAACCAGTCCCTTGAGGTAAATCTCTCTCCTGCTTTCTCTCTCTCTCTGTCTCTCTCTCTATATATACACATCTCACTGGTTTTGCTCCTCTAGAGAACCCAAAATAAAACAATAGGTCTTGAGGGCCCCTGCCTTCCCCAGCAGCTGGTCATGGTTGGCCTGGCTAAGTTGATGGTCGACCAGGAGGAGCCCTAGTTCCCTCCAGTAAGAGGCCAACTTTTCTCATCTGATTCTAAACCCAACTCCACCCCATTGACCAGACATAAGCCTGACATTCCATAGCTCAATTTGCAGACACCAGAAAACCACTCAAGCATCTGGCACCAGCTTAACTTGGATGTGGAGTGAAGGGTTGTTCACTGCGAGCAGAGGTCACATGCCTCCATCCCCAGCAGGCCACCAGAACCATCACTAATGACTCTGACACTTCAACCCCAATCTTCTGCAGCCTTGCTGTGTCAGCACCGGAAAACCCTACCGTGGAGTGCGGGAGCTGGGAATGGGCTCAGAGGGTGGGTTGGGCTGACTTGGGTGGGTAGGGAAGGGTCTTGGCACTGGGTCAGGAACCAATCACTAAACCGCCTGCCTTTCTAACCTCCATGGGACCTGGGACCTACCAGGGCCTGGCACTGGTGTGAACCTCTTTATCCCTCTTAGATTTGCCCAGGGACACCCAGACATAACAGAGAGAACATTTCACATGGAGGCTGCTCCTGCAGCCCGGCCCCAAAGAGGAGGCCCCAGGAGCAGAGGAGAGCCGCCCTGTCTTTCCACGACATGCAGTCTGAGCAGGAAGCAAGTCCTTCATGTGTGCACCACTGAGGCTTCAGAGTGGTGTGTGTGCTTGATCTTCAGCACAGCATGACTGCATGAGTGTCCTGGGGCTATAAACTGGGGCTTTACTATAACGGAAATGTATTATCGCACAATTCTGGAGGACAGAAGTCAAAATTCAAGGTGTTAGCAGGGTCCTGCTCCCTCCAGAGGCTCTAGGGAAGGATCTTTCCTTGTCTCTTCCAGCTTCCAGTGGCCCCAGGAGTTCATGGGCTTGTGGCCACATCACTCCGATCTCTGCCTCTGTCTTCACATCACTTTCTCCTCTTCTCTTCTTTGTGTGAAATCGCCCTCTGTCTCCCTCTTATATGGACACTTGTGATGCCATTTAGGGTACACCTGTATAATCCAGAATAATCTCTCCACCTCAAAATCCTTAAAGTAATCACATCTGCAAAGTATCTTTTTCCAGATAAGGTCGCATTCTCGGGTCTTGGGGATTAGGCCATGACGTGTCTTTCAACACAGTACAATAACTTGGCTAATCCTAAACAATACAAAGGGAAATTTATATTTTATTTTTTCTTTCTAAAAAGAGGGTTTTGTGTTTTTCTTCCATATTCCATACCAGAACATATAGACCTTCATTTTTAACAGCTGCATAATACTCCATTGTCTGCATATGCCAACTTTTATTGATTAGCACTGGGTTGTTGCCAATCTTTTCTCTGATAATTGATGTTGCAGTTAATATCCTTGTTCATATGTGTGACTACCTACATTCCCCATCACGAGAGTATATGAGTATCTGCTTCTAGTGTTCTCTATTTTATGTTCTCGGTTGGTTCTGCACCCTCCCCACCCCCAACTCCATAAGGACAGGGTCGTTGTTCTGTTCACTGATGAGTCCAGGACCCAGCACTGAAGATGTCTTCCTGTGTTTTATTCTAGAAGCTTCATTGTTTTAGCTCCACATTTAAGTCTCCAGTGTGTGTGGGAATTGACTTTCGTGTGTGGTATAATGTAGAGATCAAGTTTCATTTTTTTCCCTTATGGATATACAGTTAACCAAACACCATTTATTAAAGAGATCTTCGTTTTCCCTTGTTCTGCAGTCCCTTATTTATTATAAATCAAGTGTCCTATATATGTGTGTGTCTATCTCTGAACCCTCTATTCCACTTGAGTGATCTACTTGTCACATGGTCCTAACTACGGTGGCTTTATATTAAGTCTTGGTATCTGGTAGCAGGAGTCCCTCACTTTGCTCTTCTTTAAGGTTGTCTTGGTTATTCTTTGTATTTCTATATAAACTTTAGTATCAGCTTGGCTGTCTCCCACATACACAACCCCCGTAGACACATCTGTTGATATTTTAATTTAGATTACGTTGAAAGTATAGATCAATTTTTATATCTTTGTAACACTTGTCTTTTACTCCTCCAACATGTCACAGCCCTTCATTTATTTAGGTCTTCTTTAATCCACCTTAACTAATGTTTTGTAGCTTTCAGAATCTTTTGATAGATTTTTTTTTTATATTTATAGTTTTTATGAGTCAAAGTCTTCACATTTTTGTTAGGTTTATTCCCAAATATTTGAAGTTTTTTATGCTATTGAAATGGTGTCATTTGAAAATTCTCATTTTCTAATTGTTTGTTGCAGGTATATAAATATAATTGACTTTTGTGTATTTATCTTATATCCAGTGTCCTTGCTAAACTCACTTTTAAAAACTAACAGCTCTATTGACATTAATTCACATACACACAATTTGCATATTTAAAGTGTGCAGTTCAGTGTTGTGATGGTTAAGGCTGTGTGTCAACTTGGCTGGGCCATGATTCTCAGTGGTTTGGCAGTTATGATGTAGTTTGGCAGTTATGTAATGATGTAATCATCTCCATGATCAGATCTGCCATGAACAATCAGTTGAAAGGGAGTTTCCTTGGGGGTTGTGGCCTGCATCTGATATATATGGACCTTCTGGCAAATCTTGCTGGCTTTTGTTCACTCTGGGTCCTGCATTTGGCTCATCATCACCTGACCTCTGGTTCTTGATATTCGAGCTAGCAGTTTACCTGCCAATCATGGGATTCGTCAGCCTCCACAGCCTGTGAGCCAGCAGCCTGCTGTTTTACCTGCCAATCTTGGATTCATCAGTCCCTGCAGCTACATGAGTCAGAAAAAGCCTCCAGCCTGACCCAAATCTCGCTCTATATATATGTATATATGAATATATATATGTACATAAGCATCACTGGTTTTGCTTCTCTAGAGAACCTAGCCTAAGACAAATGTTTTTTAGTATATTCAGAGAGTTGTGCAACCATCACCACAATCAATTTCAGAACATTTCCATCACTCTCTGTTATGAGTTTAATTGTGTCACCCAAAAGGAATTGTTCAACAACACGATAAGCATAACTAAAGTCACTGAATTGGACACGTGAAGAATATTGAAAAGGCAAACGATTTGTTACCCATATGTTGTTGCTGTTAGGTGCCATCCAGTTGGTTCTGACTCATAGCAACCCTGTGTACAACATAACAAAACACGGCCCAGTCCTGCACCATCTTCACAATCGTTATGTTTAACCCCATTGTTGCAGCCACTGTGTCAATGCGTCTCGTTGAGGGTCTTCCTCTTTTTCTCTGACCCTCTACTTTACCAAGCATGATGTCCTTCTCCCGGGACTGAGCCTTTCTGATAACATGTCTAAAGTATGTGAGACGGAGTCTCGCCATCCTTGCTTCTAAGGAGCATTCTGGCTGTACTTCTTCCAAGACAGATTTGTTCATTCTGTTGGCAGTCCATGGTATATTCAATATTCTTCACCAACACCACAATTCAAAGATGTCAATTCTTCTTCAGTCTTCCTTATTCATTGTCCAACTTCCACATGCATATTAGGTGATTGAAAACACCATGGCTTGGGTCAGGCTCACCTTAGTCTTCAAGGTGACATCTTCGCTTGTCAGCACTTTAAAGAAGTCTTTTGCAGCAGATTTGCCCAATGCAATGTGTCTTTTGGTTTCTTGGCTGCTGCTTCCATGGGTGTTGATTGTGGATCCAAGTAAAATGAAATCCTTGACAACTTCAATCTTTTCTCCATTTAGCCTGATGTTGCTTATTGGTCCAGTTGTGAGGATTTTTATTTTCTTCATGTTGAGGTGTAATCCATACTGAAGGCTGTAGTCTTTGATCTTCATCAGTAAGTGCTTCAAGTCTTCTTCACTTTCAGCAAGCAAGGTTGTGTCATCTCTGTAACACAGGTTGTTAATGAGCCTTCCTCCAGTCCTGATGCCTTGTTCTTCATATAGCCCAGCTTCTCAGATTATTTGCTCAGCGTACAGATTGAATAGGTATGGTGAAAGGATTCAACCCTGACACACACCTTTCCTGACTTTAAGCCATGCAGTATCCCCTTGTTCTATCTGAATGACTGCCTCTTGATCTGTGTACAGATTCCTCATGAGCACAATTAAGTATTCTGGAATTCCCATTCTTTGCAATGTTATCCATAATTTGTTATGATCTACACAGACAAATGCCTTTGCATAGTCAATAAAATACAGGTGAACATCTTTCTGGTATTCTCTGCTTTCAGCCAGGATCCATCTGACATCAGCAATGATATCCGTGGTTCCATGTCCTCTTCTGAATCGAGTTTGAATTTCTGGCAGTTACCTGTCGATATACTGCTGCAGCCGCTTTTGAAAGATCTTCAGCCAAATTTTACTTGTGTGTGATATTAATGATATTGTTTGATAATTTCCACATTCGGTTGGATCACTTTTCTTGGGAATAGGCATAAATATCACTCTTTTCCAGTTGGTTGTCCAGGTAGCTCTCTTCCAAATTTCTTTGCATAGACAAGTGAGCATTTCCAGCACTGTGTCCGTTTGTTGAAACATCTCCGTTGGTATTCTGTCGGTTCCTGAAGCCTTGTTTTTCACCAATGCCTTCAGTGCAGCTTGGACTTCTTACTTCAGTACCATTGCTTCATGATCATATGCTACGTCCCGAAATGGCTGAACGTCGACCAATTCTTTTTGGTATATTCCTTCCGTCTTCTTTTGATGCTGCCTGTGTTGTTTAATATTTTCCCTGTAGAATCCTTCAGTATTACAACTTGAGGTTTGAATTTTTTCTTCAGTTCTTTCAGCTTGAGAAATGCTGAACTTGTTCTTCCCTTTTGGTTTTCTATCTCCAGTTCTTTGCACATGTCATTATAATACTTTACTTGGTCTTCTTGAGCTGCCCTTTGAAATCTTCTCTTCAGCTCTTTTACTTCATCATTTCTTCTGTTCACTTTAGCTACTTGATGTTCAAGAGCAAGTTTCGGAGTCTCTTCTGACATCCATTTTGGTCTTTTCTTTCTTCCCTGTCTTTTCAATGACCTCTTGCTTTCTTCATGTATGATGTCGTTGATGTCATTCCACAACTCATCTGGTCTTTGGTCATCAGTGTTCACCGTGTAGAATCTGTTCTTGAGATGTTCTCTAAATTCAAGTGGGATATTCTCAAGGTCGTATTTGAGCTCTCATGGACTTGTTCTAATTTTCTTCAGTTTCGACTTGAACTTGCATATGAGCAATTGATGGTCTATTCCTCAGCTGGTCCCTGGCCTTGTTCTGACTGATGATATTGAGCTTTTCCATTGTCTCTTTCCACAGATGTAGTGGATTTGATTCCTGTGTATTCCATCTGGCGAGTTCCACATGTATTGTCGACATTTATGTTGGTGAAAAAAGGTATTTGCAATGAAGAAGTTGTTGGTCTTGCAAAATTCTATCTTGTGATCTCCGGCATCATTTCTGTCACCAAAGCCATATTTTTCAACTACCGATCCTTCTTCTTTGTTTTCAACTTTCCCACTTCAATCACCAGTTGTTATCAATACAGCCTGATTGCATGTTTGATCAATTTCAGACTGTAGAAGCTGGTAAAAATCTTCAATTTCTTCATCTTCACCTTAGTGGTTGGTGCATAAATTTGAATAATAGTCATATTAACTGGTCTACCTTGTAGGCATGTGCATATTATCCTATCACTGACAGCGTTCTACTTCAGAATGTTTGCAACTGTTTTTTCTCATTTTGAGTCATGCCACATCAGCAAATGAAGGTCCAGAAAGCTCGACTCCATCCATGTCATTAAGGTTGACTCTACTTTGAGGAGGCAGCTCTTCCCTAGTCATATTTTGAGTGCCTTTCAACCTGAGGGGCTCATCTTCTGGCCCTATATCAGACAATGTTCCACTGCTATTCATAAAGTTTTCACTGGCTAATTCTTCTCAGAAGTAGATCGCCAGATCCTTCTTCCTAGTCTGTCTTAGTCTGGAAGCTCAGCTGAAACCTGTCCACCTTGGGTGACCCTGCTGGTATCTGAATACCGGTGGCATAGCTTCCAGCATCACAGCAACACCAAAGCCCTCACAGTACAACAAACAGATGCCTGGGGGTTGCATATATACTTACTACTATTTAAAAAAAGTTAAAAGTATAGCACCAGGGCAGAGGATCCCAGAGGCGCAGGGACAAGTTTGTTGTTACGTCCCTCCACCCACAATCCTTACACCTCCAGATCACCACTGGCCATACCCACCCAATCTAAAGCAGATGTCCTTTTGAAAACCTAATGCCCAGTACTTGGGAATGTGCCGTTTTTTGGAAACTGTTTTTGTAGATGTAACCAAATTAAGATGAGGTCATACAGATCAGTGTGGGCTGAAATCCAGTGGCTTGTGTTTTTATGATACGAGGGAAATGCGGACATAGAGACAAACATAGGGAAGAAGGTCATGTGAAGTCAGAGGCAGAGAGTATAATGATGCAGCCACAAGCCAAGGAACGCCAAGGATCTCGACAGCCACTTGAAGCTGGAAGAGACAAAGGTCCTACCCTAGAGTCTTCAGGGAGTGTGGTCCTGCCAACACCTTAATTTCAGACTTCTGGCCTCCAGAACTATGAGAGAATAAGTTTCTATTGCTTTAAGCCACCCAGTTTGTGGTATTTGTTACAGCAGCTCTGGGAATCTAATACAGCTCCCAGGAGACCATACTCACGCTGCGTTTACTTTTGCCCCTGAGATTTATCTGTAGATTCTTTGCATTTTCTACAGACATAGTCAATTTTCTGTTGTGCTTGTTGTTGTAAAGTCTGCAAGGACTCACACTAAGAAAGGTGTAATAAAAAAGTGCACATACTGGGAGTGAGAAACCAGCTTCAGGAAAGGGCAACTGTGTCTGCATATGAGCTAATGCAGATGAGGTGTGGTCAGAGCAAAATGGGGCACAGTGTGTGTGTGCGTGTGTGTGTGTGATAAGTGTGTGTGTGATGTTTGTATGTGCATGCATGTGTGCTTGATAAGTGTGTGTGACGTGTATATGTGTGTGCATGTGTGTGTGCAGTGTGGTATGAGTTATGTGTGTATGTGCACATACGTGTGTACATTTTCCAGAATGGCAGATTGAAGTGTGCACTATAATATTAGGATTGATTTGAGGATTAGTCATATGTAAACAGAATTGGATTAGGAAGCTCAGGCTACCTGAGAAGTATCCTAGTCTTGTAGAGCTGCTGTAACAAAAATACCATGAGTGGGTGGCTTTAAAGAGCAGAAATTTATTTTCTCACAGTCCAGGAGGCCAGAAGCCCAAATTCAGGCCATCAGCTCTAGGAGAAGGTCCTTTTTTGTCTCGTTCAGCTTCTCCTAGCTGCTGGCAAGCCTGGCATTTCCTGGCTTCTTACAGATGCTTCGGCCTCCCTCATCACATGGGATCTGCCCCCCGTGTGTGTGTCTCTGTGTGTCTGTTTTCCATTTTTTATAAAACCCCATTTAGAAGGAATTAGGTTTGGGACCCATCCTCCTAGTATGCCCTCACTAACATACCAAAGGAAACCCTATTCCCAAACAGGGCTACATTCACAGGTTCAGGGATTAGGATCTCAGCATGCTTTTTAGAGGACACAATTCAATCCAGCACAAGCTCCCAAATGCATCTCCTTCCCCTCTCCCTCCCCCAGAGAAGAAAATTGAGTGTGCCGGGTTTATTGGGGTCCAATTGAGAGGTGGGGTGAGTGCGACCAAGCCTGTCCCCTCACCCACAGCTGCTTACAGGCCGCAGGGTCCCAGAACGACCCCCGCCATCTGACTGAGTCAAGTGATCAGAAACAGGGGAAGTGGCAGTGCTCTGGGGAGGCTTTGGCAATGGGCAGACCAGAGTGTAATATTTCAAGTTGAATGAGGTCTGGAAAATTCGCTAACTCTAACTTCAGTACGGTGTGTGTAAGCTGACCTTGGCTGCGAATGACCTCCACAAAGCCCGTGCCTTCTGAAAGCAAGACTGATTTTGAAACTTCAATTGGGAAGGGAAAGGGATTCGTGGGCAGACAAGAATGAATAAATGAACCAATGAATGAAAGAATGAAAATGTGCAAAGGAAGAGGGATTGTAGGTTTCATCCATTTCCATATGAATTGTAGCCAGTAAAACTAAAATGCTCTTATAAAACTACACTGAATTTTTCATCAAAGAATCAGTCTTGAATGTAAGTTTACATTCAGAAGAAAAAAAAAAAGAAAACGGTTGAGCTACACGTCTGTAAATTGGCAACACACCAGGAACTAGCTAAGATAAGACGCTTGCTGTGGATGCATGCCCAAAATTGTTACAATGTTTCCCTCCAAGGCTAATCGCTGCAGAAGGAAAAATGTAACAACGGTTATTATGGTGACACCTAGGTCTGTCACGTCCCATTTTTTTTTTTTTAACCTAAAAAAGGAGGAGCTAACCCGCAGCCCCTTCTTCAATAAACCCTGTCAGCGCTTCCTGATCCTAAGGTTAATCGTTTCAAATGTCAGGTTTGAGATTTTGATGTCAAGTTTTTGAAACCTATCGTATAAAAAGACTGAGCATTTTAGTAATTCTCAGTTTGTTACTAATTAAACACTTCATAAATGATTTGTAGCCTGCGTATCTGCTCTGCTCTTTAGTTTGTAAACTGGTATTTCTAAAAACGCAAGGGATATCGTGAAATTATGAAGACCTATAAAATTGCTCCAGGTCAAGTGTAAAGGTAAATACCTCTAATATTAATGTGACTTGTGTTGTATTTTGATTCCATTCCATGATGCGTCCTGACTTTCTCAAGTGGCTTCTTGGATGTTGCACTAATACAACGTTTAGATATAAACGCCTGTTTGTCTAAATGCTTTTCATTAAAAATTAGAATTTAACACCAAATTTTGGGTTATTGAAAAAAATCAAAGACAAACTCCAGACAACGCCCCTAGCCCAGCCCTTGTCTGGGCCCTTTTGTTAGATCACATCACATTCTAGCTAAATACCAAGGTCCTCCCTGACGCCATTCTGAAGATAAAGACTTGTTTTTCTCTTCTCAGAGAACTGGGATTGTTTTAAAATAGCCCTTGCTGGGATAATCACCTACAGCTATATACTGTGAATCCAGTCCCAAGACATCGGGGCCAAAGTGAAGGGACAGAGAGGGCCGTCACAGGGTCTCACGGGGGCTTCACTTCCCCTGGCCCCCCGGTCTAAACCTCAGCATCTGAGTCTAATGCTGCAGTAACAGAAATGCGAGTGGGTGGCTTTAAACAGAGATTTATTTTCTCACAGCTCTGGAGGCTAAAAGTCCAAATCAGGGTCTCAGCTATGCAGATTCCTTCCTTGTCAGTAGCCCTGGACCTTCCTTGATTTTTTGGCTTGTAGATGACGGATCGTCACATAGGCACCTGTCCTTCCCCGCGTGTGTGTGCACGCGCGTGCACGCACATCTGTATTTAATCTGTTCTTTTTACAACTCAGAAGTGATTAGGTTTAAGATTCACCCTACTCTGGTGTGGCCTCGTTATCATAACAAAAGAAAAACCCTATTTTCAAACGGGATCACATCCACAGGTACAAGGTCCTGGAATTCAATATATATTTGGGGAAAAACCAAAAAAACCAAACCCGTTGCCATCAAGTCGATACCGACTCATAGCGACCCTATGGGACAGAGTAGAACTGCCCCATAGGGTTTCCAAGGAGCATCTGGTGGATTCGAACTGCCAACCTTTTGGTTAGCAGCCCTAGCTCTTAACTACTGTGCCACCAGGGTTTGCTATTTGGGGAAGAGGGAGTGCAATTCAATCTGTAACATGTCAGCCAGAGTGGCTTTTCCCAAAATCAAAATAAAGTGGCAACAGAACTAATGTCTTATGGTGCCACCTACGTAATATGTTTATGAGATTTAATTATGCTTTAAATTAAAGTTTATTGCTAACTTTACAGATATCCTTTACACACATTTTTTGGTATAATGTATATAAAACGTCATATTAGTGTTAATAACAAAACAGTCCAGTGTTAGTGTAAAAAAAAAAAAAATTGAGAAGAGAATCGATGCCTCTCCTTGACCCCATCTCATTACCCACTGGTCAATGTGCCCATCACTTAAAACCAACAGCATGGTGCTGCCTCTTTATAAAATACCATGGATATTTCCATAATACTGCAAAAAATTCAATTTTGGTGAAAAGGAAAATATAAATTGGGCTTGTCTACTGTACACCTTGTATGTATAGACCACATCCTTGTAACTCATCTTTGGACCCTCACGGGTGGACCACATGTGGTGTCTTACTCTCTGAGGGGACTCCTGGTGGCTCAGTGGTTAAGTGTTTGGCTGCTAACCAAAAGGTCGGCTGTTCAAATCCACCAGCTGCTCCTTGGAAACCCTATGGAGCAGTTCTACGCTGTCCTATAGGGTCGCTATGAGTCTTCTATAGCTGCCATAACAAAACACCACACAGAGGGTGACTTTAAAGAGCAGAAGTCTCTTTCCTCACAGTCCTGGAAGCTAGAGGTCGGGATTGAGGGTCCAGGCAAGGCTATGAACTCTCGGTGTCGGTTCTAAGGGAAGATCCTTTTTGCCAGTAGGCTGGACTTTCCTTGGCGTTCATGGAAATGTGGACAGACCCTCACATGCTGTCTTCCCTGTGTGTGACTGTTTCCACGTCTGTTGTGCCTTTGTATCAGCCACCACTCAAAAGGATTAAGATCCACCCTACTCCAGTATGACCTCATTAACTAAAAGTAAAACAAAAACCCTATTTTCAAACAAGGTCACATCACAGGTACCAGGGGTTAGAACTTCCCCATTTCTTTCTGGGGAACAGAATTCAACCCATAACAAGCAGTCTAGTAACTCCTGTCCATGGCCTGAAGATAGAAATGAACCTCACCCCATCGCACAATGTGGATGGAGGACAGATTTTCCACCTTCTAGAGACCACTAGGTGAAGGCTCACGAACAAGAGCTGCTACCTGGTAGAAAGGCTCAGTGATCTACTTCTGAAAAATCAGCTGTTGAAAACCCTGTGGAGCACATTTCTACTCTGACACACAGGGGGTCACCATGAGTGGGAGTCAATTTGTTGGCATCTGGTTGGCTTTACCAAGTAAGAACGTTAGCAATTGTCTAAGTCATCTAGTGCTGCTGTAACAGAAATACCACAAGTGGATGGCTTTAACAAAGAGAAGTTTATTTTCTCACTGTCCATTAGGCTACCAAGTCCAAATTCAGGGCGTCAGCTCCAGGCGAATGCTTTCTCTGATGGCTCTGGAGGAAGGTCCTTGTGATGCATCTGTCTTCCCTTGGTCTGGGAGCATCTCAGTGCAGGAACCTCAGGTCCAAAGGATGCGCTCTGCTCCCGGCACTGCTTTCTTGGTGGTATGAGTTCACCATGTGTCTCTGCTTGTTTCTCTCTTTTATATCTCAAAAGAGATCGGCTTAAGACACTATCCAATCTTGTAGACCTCATCAGTATAACTGCCGCTAATCCATCTTATTACATCATAGTGATAGAGTTTACAACACATAAGGAAATCACATCAGATTACAAAATAGTACACAATCATACGATACTGGGAATCATGACCCAGCCAAGTTGACACACATTTTTTGGGGGACATAATTCAATCCATGACAGCTATTGAAGCACCAATGCCTTCAAATGAAAAGTTTAAAAACTGGACAAAAGAATATCTCCCAGAAAGGCTTCTATAATAGTCACCAAATAAAAATATTACACACACTCAAAGCAATTTGACTGTATATAATTAATTTGTATAGACTCAAAGGTTGGTCACAAAACATCACTATAATATTAAATCTCATCATACATGTCCACTATTTTAATGTCAGGATTAATTCTGATATTACTTTAGACCCATTTTGTGGGGCTGACAATACCACAAACGTGTGATTATGCTTGTTTGAATCAAGATTTTCGGTTAGAGGGAAATGATTGCATAGTTCATGAAATTATTGATAAGGAAGGATAAAATTACAGTGTGAGACATTGAAGAATTTAATGAGATACGAGATGTTTTAGCTAAATTTAGGAATATCGGTGTACACTCATGAGTTAAGCCTCATTTCTGGATCTGTCCCTGGAGTGCCTACACCAGAGCCATTGTATAGATGGCCTGATGGGGGCTCTGGGATTCAGGCTCTCAGGGACCCGTGGATTCTGTATCTTGGGGGTAGGGGGATCGAGAGAGGCAGCCTACAGAGTCCTCTTGCTCGACTGTGTGGAAGCTTCCCAAGGGTCCCGACTAGTGTGGGCAGGAGGCAAGAGGCAGGTGCCACCTTCAAGGGGCTCCACTGGTCAGGTTGTGGCAACTTGAACCCTGAAAGAAAATGAAAACCATAGTTAGTTACTTAAATAAATTTAGTCTCTAAAAACTGCAAGCTCCAAAGCGTCCTCAAAGAGAATTTCCTTTTTTCTTGTCAAATTGTTGTTGTTACCTGCTGTCAAGTTGACGCTAACTCATCGCGGACTTACGCATGACAGAATGAAACCTTGCCTGGTCCTGTGCGAATCTCATGGTTGCCAGCATCTTTTTGTCCATCACCAGAGCTATTGTGCCCATCCAGCTCATCAAGGGTCTCCTACACCCTCGCTGGCCCTCTGCTTTACCAAACATGATGTCCTCCTCCAGCAACTGATGCCTTCTGATGATGCATCCAAAGCAAGTGGGCTGGACAATGTTCTGTAGTGATCCATGAGGGTTTCATTAGCTGATACTTGGAAGGAGATCACCAGGCCTTTCTTCCTAGTCTGCCTTAGTCTGGAGCTCTGCTGAAACCTGTCCACCATAGGTGACCCTGATGGTATTTGAAATACTGGTGGCATAGCTCCCGGCATCATAGCAACATGTAAGCCACCATAGTACCACCAGCTGACAGGTCCTGTTGAATTAACAGTACTAAATTGAGGTTAATTTATGCAGCAAAAATGCTGCTTATTTGAGTAGGTTTTGATTGTATATTTGCTCTCAAAAGGGGTAGAAGTGTATCTGTGTCCAAGGGCAGACCCAGTCCTTGGGAGTAAACACTCTAAAAGGACTTTCTGTGGCCCAGAAATCCTTATGTATCTGTGGTATATTAGTTATCTGTTGCTTTGTAACAAATCCCCCCAAATTAGTGGCTTACAATAACTTACAATGTGCCTCAATTACCCTCTCAGTTTCCATGGGACAGGAATTCAGGAGCAGCTCAGCTGGGTGGTCCTGGCTCAGGGTCTCTCAAGAGGTTGCTGTCAGATGCTGGCGGGTCCTCTTCCACGGGCACTCAGTCACATGGCTGGTGTCATGGATTGAATTGTGTCCCCCAAAAAATGTGGGTAACAGCTTGGCTGGGTCCTGATTCCCAGCATTGTATGATTGTGTTATCTGACGTGATTTCCTTGTGTGTTGTAAACTCTACCACTATGATGAGATTATACGTGATCTCCTCATGTGTTATAAATTCTATCACTGTGATGATTTTATACCGATGAGGTTGACAAGATTAGTGTCTTAATGCAATCTCTTTTGAGATATAAAAGAGAGAAGCGAGCAGAGATACAGGGGAACCTCATACCACCAAGAAAGCAGTGCCGGGATCAGAGCATGTCTTTTGGACCTGAGGTTCCTGCGCAGAGAAGCTCCCAGACCAAAGGAAGACTGACGACATGGACTTTCCTCCAGAGCCGATGGAGAAAGCGCTCCCCTGGTGCTGACGCCCTGAATTTGGACTTGTATCCCACTGGACTATGAGAGAATAAATTTCTCTTTGTTAAAACCATCCACTTGTGGTATTCCTGTTAGAGCAGCACCAGATGACTAAGACAGCTGGTAAGTCGGTGCTGGCTGGTGACGGAGGCCTCAGTTTCTCCCTGTGACACAGTGGCTAGCCCATCCTAAACCATGGCTGGCTTAGTTTTCCAGTGTTGTCACCAAACTAGATGAGACCCTTCATCCTCGGTGATGCCACCGCCAGGGACAATGCTCTCAGCATCTGCCTGTTGGAACTCCCTTTGTCCTCCTAAACCTCTCAGATGAAGACGAGCAAGCACTGTCTTCTTTGACACCCAGGAGCATTCCTAGTGAATTCTGCAGGAAGGTTTTGTGCAGGCAACAGGGTTTCCAGACACATACCTGTAGCCAAGGATTTCTCTTTTTGGGGAGCAATGAAAACACCTGGGAGATTTTCCTTTTTTCCTAGCAGGTGTGCAAACCACAGAAACTTCTAAGCGTTGTGTCTCAAAGGCAGGCAAGCTGAACTGTGGTAATCAGGGTGATTTCAAGGTCTGGAAGCCATGATGATATGTCTCAGGCTTTAAAGCTGACCAGAGGGCCCTCGAGGCACTGGGGGGCAGATCCTGGCCAGGGTTCGAGGCTACTGCTCTTGGTTTCACGGTGCTGAAGTCCTGGGGCAGGGGCAGAAATACTGACGATGCTGGTTTGAAGCATCCTGGTGCAGGGAGTCAGAAACCAGCCAGAGGCTGTGGTGACTGCGGACTGCATAGACGCAGCAGGAAAAGCCAGAACAGGGGCGGCCAGGACCCTGAGCTCAAGGAGCATGATGAGGCTGACTCGGGCCAGTGGAGAGTGGGAGGGGGCCACGGCCACACAAGTCCAGGTGTGAGAGGGCAGACAGCAGGCGCTGGAAGTCTCCCACCTGCTCCCCGAGTCCCCTGGAACCCTCTCCACCTGCTCTCGATCAAATGTCATCTGCCTGCCCCCTCCCAACCCAGGGGTACCCCCCTCGCTTGCTCTTGGTGGGGGCTGACATATGGGGTCCCACTGGCTCTGGTGGGCTTGGCTACTGGGAAGTGCTGGTGGTGGGCCTGGGAGGAGTTGGAGGTTGCCAGGCACCCAGCCAGCTGCCCCTCCACTGAGGCCACAGCTGTGGAGGGCCTGTCTGCCCAGCCACCCTCCCCAGGAACCTTGGACTTGGGGGCCCCTGCTGTCATTGGTTGGGTCCAGCTCCCTCCCTTCTTGATCTCTGATGCCCTGCACCCCTTTGTAAGCAGTCACTTTACTGAATTTGTTGGAGGGCACACCTGCTTCAGAATCCGGGGGTAGCTCTGGGATCCAGCTGACCCCAGGTGACCTCCATGTGGGGGGTGCGAGTTTAAGGCAAACACCCCTGTGCTGCCTGGCGACTGGGCAGGTCAGTTTGGCTCTCTGGGGAGGAAGAGCTTGGGCCAGGCAGTCTTTCAGGGAGGGACTCGGGTGGCACCCACAGGGGCAGGGTTCACCTGGATCTTACCACTGGGAGACGCCTGCCTCTCTGACACCCAGCACGGCCACTGGGCTCTTCACCAAGTGCAGCCTGTACAGGTGGGGGCTTCTCCCCAGGACCTCGAGAGCTGGCCCCTTGGCTCCCCTGCTCATTGCATAACGAGCTTCTCTCTGTGAGCTCAGCCTCTCCTTGGCATCTGCTGTGCCAAGCTCTGTGCAGCGACGCCATGATTTTTGCCCCAGAGCAGGAAATCGGCAATGAGAAGGCCTGGAATCCATTTTCCTGAAGACCTGGAAGCTTAGGAGCACTATGGATGTCACGGTAACACATAGACCAGACATAAAATGTCACACTAAGTCCTGCACGGGGACCAGCAGGGAGGCCTCCTCCAGGCAGCCCTCTGGGATGACCAGCTTCCAAGTCACTGTCCGATCTTCATCCCTGCAGCTGGAAGGGGCAGAAAGTGGAGGAGCCCTGGGGAGAGGGCCCAGGCCTAGGCCACATCCCCTAACTGCCAGGGGGCTGGGCCCTGATGTGGACATGGATTTGGGGGGGCTGGCGGCTGCCCTGGAGACTCTCTGGCCACCTCCACCTCCTCAGCCAGCGCGGTGATGCCACTGACAGGTAGGAGGTCACTTACTCAGCTAAGAGCTGCCAAATCTGGCAGTACTGCTGGTTACTGGAAAGGATCTTTTAAAAAAAAATTTATTGTGGTAAAATATACGTAACAAAAACGGGTCCTTTTAACCATTTTCAAGTGTATAATTCAGCGACATTTATATTCACCATGCCGCGCACTCGTCACCACTATCTGTTTCCAAAACTTTTTCATCGCCCCAGACAGAAACTCTAGACCCCTCAAGCGGTAAGCCTTGCCCCCCGCCCAGTCCCTGGTAGCTGCGGGTGCTCTGGGTATAAGGCTTTTACTCCGGACCTCCCATTGCCGGGGGTCACTCCTCATTGTCTACCCTGGACCGGTTAACTTGTCAGTCTCTCCAGAGCACTGGTACCCCTTTCTCCTGCCCCCCGCAAGCTCGGGACCACGGGGGTGGGAGTCAGGGCGTCGTGCATGCAGGAAGGGCCGGGCCGAGCCGCCCATGTACCACCGACCAGGAAACAGCAGGGAGCTGCCACGTGGCCACCAACGTTTCTAAGAATGGTGTCAACGCAACTTGTCAGAAACAGCCCCGAGGTCTGGGCTCCCCTCAGGCTGGGGCTACAGGAGGAAGCGGCAGCAGTGAAATTCTGGGGGTCATGGCGCTTTGGGGAACATGCTGCGCTGTTGGCTCCCCCTGCGATCTGAGGCCGAGGGGCAGCTGGTGACCTGTCTATTCTGTGAGGAAACCCAAACACGGTGACCCGGTGCACAGGGTCAGGAGTGTGCCCGTTAAACAGGTGCCGGAGGTGGTAGGGCAGCGTCGCGATGACCCAGTAGACGTGTTGCTGTTGGAAGGGCCCGGGGGGAAGGGTTGGCCCAACGTGACCCTTTAGAGGCTCGGTGTGCACAATCCTGGTCAGGCTTCGGTGACTTCAGACAGGCCCCTTCCCTGGAATCACCAAAGTCGGCTGGCTCGGCGATTCCCTTGCAGGGCAACAATGTATCAACGAGAGATCTTGGTGTTACAGGGAAGCAAAGGATCTGTTTATTCCTCCGTTGGGGGCAGTGAAGTGGGTGCCCCTGGCCAGAGGGCCCTGGGCAGGGGTGGCCCCCTGTGCTGCCTGCCCTGGGGCTGGTGGTGGGCTCAGGTGCAGGACCACCCACTGGAGACCCCAGGAATAGAGGAAGGAGTCCAGTCATTTCTTCTTTCAAGCCCACCCACTGGCCACTGCAGCTCCTGCCTCAGCCCATCAAGCCCTGTCTGTCTCTGGTCCCATCACCACCACCCCCAGGCTGGGGTGGCCACAGCACCTTGATATCATTTTCCCCAGATCATAGTTCTGTCCCTGTGGTCTACAGAGGGAGGAAGGGACAGCAGACAGTTTGTTCTCACCGGGCAAGGCCCCATGGTGTCCTCAGCACCTGCTGCCCCACGAGCCCTGGTCACCCTGAGACCCCAGAGCCCACACAGCTTCCCTCCTCTGCACGTCCACAGCACTGTGCTTGGACTTGCCTGTTGTGGCCGTCACAGCTGGGGAGAGGCAGAGCTGGCCAGAGGGCCTGGATTCCAAACCCAGACCAGCTCCTCTCAACCCCAGGCCTGTATGGGCTGCACAGACAGCCTCCTCAGAGCATGGAGGAGCCCCTCCAGGACCACCCCAGCTGCAGGCGCCTCTCCAGAGGGTCCGGCACACTCTCTTCTATCCCCACCAAGGTCTGCTTGTTGAGAGGGGTGTAACATCCTACGTCCCGCCAGCACACCAGCACTCGGGCAGATTAGCAAAGTTAAGATGTTTTCATGCATGCTCGACCACAAATTCCAGCAAGCCGGGAAGACGTGGGACATAAAACATAAACAGCTCTGAGCAAGAACAAACAGACCCAAGTCAGTAAAACTAACTGCTAAATTTAAATGCCTGCTAATGCTTAATGTGGGTAAATCAGGGCTGCAAAGGAAAATTGCAGATACTCTCTCCACATTCAAAGGGGCGGGGGTGAGCAAAGGAAAGATGAGCTCTCCACAGCAATGAGAACCGCATAGCTTTAAGATCTGTGCATTTAAACCCATGCATAACCAGTGAGCGGAAATACGGAAATAGAGTGTGTAACTCCCAAACACTATAGGAGGAAACTGAGGTTACTTACTTAATCCCGTCGGATACAGTCAAAGCAATACTCATATTTTATTGGAAACCAAGACAGTTTGAAATGAAATAAATTCGACATACAACGTAAAGATTTTGGAAAAGAAGATCAGGGCTTCAAACCACTTCCTTCCAGTTTGAATCCCTGCTGAGAATTTGCAAGTCTAACAAGTTCCCTGCTGAGAATTTGCATTTTGAACAAGTTCCCAGGGGATGCTAATGCTGCTGGGGATAAGAATCACCTGGACGTCTTGTTAAAATGTAGATTCTGATCCAGTATATCTGGGGTGGAGATGCAAATTCTCAGCAGGGGTTCGAACCAGAAGGAACCAGTTTGAAGCCTTGAAGAAAATGAACCCAAAGACAGGTAAAGGAAAGAACAAAATAAAGGAAAAGGGAAAATTAACGACCTAGAAAATGAAAAAATGGCAGATTTGATCAATGACACCAAAAGCCAGTGCTTTAAAAAAAAAAAAAAAAAAGCAGTCTTGGGGCAAAGTGTCGGGGAAAACAGCAAAGAGTGCACATACGCGTAACGCAAGCAAGGGAACCTTTCATATGGATGACTTTCTGGGAAAGTGTAGATCACCAAATTTCAATCAAGAAGCCCTTGAAAACCTGAATTCCAGCAAACCAGATGATGACTAAGAAACAGAAAGATGTGAGACATAAAACACAGTCAAAGACAGCTAAGCATCTACTCTGCAGAAGAAACCAGACAGAGAAGATTTTATGGGTGGATTCCCCTAAAAACCATACGGGCCACATAAGCCTATGTTAACAAACTATGGCTGCAAGATGAAATTCTTCCCTGCTTTCTCTAGGGTAATGTCTTAGTGACCTAGGGTCGTGGTAGCACAAACTACCACAAGTGGGTGGCTTTAGGGAACGGGAATTTATTACCTTGTTGGAGGCCGGAAGTCCAAATCAGGACCTTGTCTCTAGGGAAGGGCCCTTCCTTGTTGGTAGCCTGGGAGTTTCTTGGCATTCTCTGGTGTTCTTTGATGTTTCTTGACATCTGCCTCCCCCCCACCCATGTGTTTCTCTGTGTCTATTCTGTTCTTAGTAGAAGACGCCACTCAGAAGTGATTAGGTATAGGACCCACCCTGCACTGGTATAACCTTATTAACATAGCAAAAGAAAAGCTATATTTCCAAACAAGATCATATTTACAGGTACAAGGGTTAGGACTTAGCACATATTCTGGGGGGACACGATTCAATTTACAAGTAGGTACCTAGAAGTGAAATTTCTTGTTGAAAAGGTGGCATGTTTTAAAATGGATCCTTACACTGCCAAATCATAACGTAAAAACACAGCCCAACATACCATCCCCTCACTGACGCACCAGACAGCCGCTCCCCACGCCTTCTCCAGGACTGATACAGACTCTCATTACTCATGCATTCAGTTATTAAATATTTTTGAAAAGCTCCTCTGTGCCAGTCACTTTCTGGGCACTGGGAATATATAATCACAAAACCTGATAAACATCCCTGCCTTCATAAATGAATATTCTCATAAGGGGAAATACAACAAGGTCGAGAGGCTCAGGAGTGCTTGGTGGTGGGCAGGGTTTTAAACAAGGGTGAGAGGGGAGCCTCCCTGAGAAGGAGACCCAGTGCAAAGACTGGAAGGAGGAGCGGGAATGAGCCTACCATTATTGCAGGGAACAGCATCGCAGGCAGAGGGAACCACCAATGCAAAGACTTTAAGACAGTTGCATGCTGGTATATTCAAGGGACAGAGAGGAGGCCAGTGTGGCAGAGAGCTAGGGGCAAGGGGGTGGAAGGGAATTAGCTCAGGGTGAACAGAGAGTCACTAAGGGTGCGGAACAGAGATGTGACATGATCTGATGGGTTGTAACAGGGTAGCCCTGACTACTGGCTGAAAGAGGTAACACTGGAATGGAGATTCAAGACAGAGGAGAGAATGGTGTCTCAGACCAGGGGCCTGGCGGGTTTTGCTTCTGTCTGAGCCCTGGAACCTAGTCCCAGTTCTTACCCAGGAGGTAGCAATGCATGTCTGAATGAAGGAGTGAACAAATGATTCACGAGCAGAGCCTTTTTGTTGAATTTTGGGGCCTCCAAAAAGACGTAAATTCTTTCTACTACCTGTCTGTCAGTGTGTCTCACTGTGGTGGCTTGCATGTTGCTGTGATGCTAGAAGCTATGCCACTGGTATTTCAAATTCCAGCAGGGTCACCCAATGGTGGACAACTTTCAGCAGAGCTTCCAGACTAAGACAGACTAGGAAGAAAGGCCTGGCAATCTACTTTCAAAAATCAGCCAACGAAAATCCTATGGATCACAACAGAATTCAGTCCGATACAGTGCCAGAAGAGCCTCCTAGGTTGGAAGGGACTCGAAATACTCAGTTGCTGAAACAATGGATTCAAGCATACCAACGATAATGTCGATGGTGCAGGACTGGGCAGTGTTCTGCTCTGTTGTGCACGGGGTTGCCGTAAGTCAGGGCCCACCTGATGCAGCTGACAGGAACTAACAACGGGTTCTTAGGCTGTGAAGGAAGCACAGAAATAAAAAGGTAAATGTGTTGTTTAACAGAATATACCTAGTGTTATGGATTGAACTGTGTCCCCCAAAATGTGCGGTTGTTCCCCACTTTGTCGTCTGATGTGATTTTCCCACATGTTGTAAATCCTACCTCTGTGATGTTAATGAGGCAGAGTTAGAGGCAGTCACGTTAATGAGGCAAGACTTAATCTACAGGATTAGGTTGTATCTTGAGTCAATCTTTTTTGAGATATAAAAGAGAGAATTGAGCAGAGAGACAAGAGACCTCATAGCACCAAGAAGGGAGAGTCAGAAGAGCATTGTGTCCTTTGGACCTGGGGTCCCTGCGCTGAGAAGCTCCTAGGCCAGGGGAAGATTGATGACAAGGACCTTCCCCTGGAGCTGACAGAGAGAGAAAGCCTTTCCCTAGAACTGGCACCCTGAATTTGGACTTCTATCCTCCCAAACTGTGAGAGAATAAATTTCTGTTTGTTAAAGCCGTCCACTTGTGGTATTTCTGTTACAGCAGCACTAGATAACTAAGACGCCTGGGGACGCAGATTGTACTAATTTCAAGTTTCCTGGACAGCGCTTCTCATCCTGCTGAACTCCCTCCTTCTCTCCGTTCGGACTCCCTTCTAGATAATTTATCCTTCTCTCCACACCACAAGGCGCCTGGAATCCACACAGACAGGAAGATGGATTGTCCAATCCTAGGTAGGGGAATTTGGGAAAGTCTTTGAGAGCATGTTTTGCAATCCGTCTATGAAAAGAGGTCTGGCTGGACTTATTAATGGCTGGCCGGAATGCGGTGGACAGAACACACCTGGACACTTCTCCAGGCCCCAGTGGGGTGCCTTCCAGTCTCTAAAATATCTGAAATTCCAGACAACCCGCCTGAGCAGTACTAGTGCTCAGCGAGGCCTTGGAAACGGAGCCTGAGACATGCCAGAAGGAGTCTGCCTCGGCCCTCAGACCTGCCTGGATTACCGTTCCTTGAAGAAGGTTAATGTGGCAGCTCCGAGCAGTAAGACCGCAGCTATGAGCCACCGACTCCCAGTGAAAGTGCGGGAGGGGGGCTGTTTTCCACGGTCGGTGTGGGTTTCTGTTCTACTCGTGGGCTCTCTGCCTCAGCCAGACTTAAGATTCAAAGGACTCAGAGCCACTTTGTGGGAGCTTGTGGCCTGATGTGAGCAGAGGGCGCGCCCTTCCCTTCTCCTCCTGCCTCTCTGCCTAAGGTCCCCAGCCCCCTGACTAAGGTCTATTCAGCCCTCGGCGAGCCTAGTAGGAGAGTGAACGGCAGGGACCTCGAGGGCCGGCACATTCCCCAACGAAGGCCCCCGGCTTGCACCTGGCAGCCTCTCCGTGGAGCAACTCTCCACCAGGTCTGGATCCTGCCCCCTGACCCCAGCATGGACCCTGAGAGGGGTCACTGTCCCCTGTAGCTCCTGACTTCCTGCCTACCCCTTTGCCAAAAAACCAGTTGCAGTGGAGTCAGCTCCGACACTTGGGGACTCCATGTGTGTCAGAGTAGAACTGTGCTCTACAGGGTTTTCAGTGGCTGATTTTTCAGAAGTAGATCACCAGGCCTTTCTTCCGAGGTGCCTCTGGCTGGACTTGAACCTTTCACCTTTTGCAGCTGATTATACGTTGTTTGCACCACCCAGGGACTCCGCCCCTTTGCAAACAGTCCCTTTACTAAACTCTCCTTGAATATGCACGTTTGACCCTGCCGGGACCTGGCTGCTTCCCAGCCAGGTGGACTCCGGGACAGACACATGCCCACCAAGTGCAGGAAATGCTCAGCCCCCAGCTCCTCAGAGCCTGGGCATTTGGGGATCTTAAAAATCACTCCCATTACTCTGATTAATGATTTCCTCAGCAAAACATGCCCCTGGCATGATTTAACACAGGTTGCCGTGGTCAGCTCGCTTCCCTGGGGCCTGAGTGAAGACATCTAGAAACTCTGCAGACTGGAAACACACAGGCAACGCCAGCAGGAGGCCACCAATGGGGTGGTGGCCAAGGAGACGGTCCCCGCCAGAAAGCAAGTCAGTGAAGAGGTGTCTCCCGCATGGGGCTTGTGACAAAGATGCCTTTTAAATCCTAGGTGCTGCTCCTACTTGGGAGCAGACTCATGGGTCAGCATTGCGACAAGAACGTGGAATTGTTGTTAGGTGCCATGGAGCCGGCTCTGACTCAGGGTGACCTTACGTATAACGGAGTGACACATTGCCCAGTACTGTACCATCTCCCTGATGGTTGGTGTGTTTGAGTCCACTGTTAGAGCTATTCGTGGAGAGTTTCCCTCATTTTCGCCGACCCTCTCCTTTACCAAACATGATGTCCTTTTCTAGTAAAGAACACAAAATTTGGCTTGTTAAAAACTGTCACACTTTGGAGCCAGGTAGTGTTAATGGTTGCACATGATAAGTGTAATCAATGTCACTGAATTGTACGTGTAAAAAATGTTACAAGGGTGATTGTTTCGTTATGTACGTACTCACCACAGTAAACAAACAAACACAAAAACTTAAAAACAAATACCTGTCCCTTCAGATTTCTGGTTTCAGCTCAGGGGCGTGAGGAGCTGAAGGAACGCTGCTCTCAACCTTATACAAGAAAAGAGCTGGACAAATGGCAAATTCGCAACTGTTCTGAACCCATCACAGAGCCTGACGGCTGGAAAGAGAGAGGTTCCTGCAGGGAGACAGCAGAAGGAGCTTTGCTCACCTGGGGCAGGTGCCTCTGGATGCCTATGTGCTGGTGAGAAGGCTGGACGGGGAGTGCTTAACGAAGTGCCGGAGCCCAGGTGTGGGCAGGTGTGAAGGAGGGCCTGGACCTGAAGACTTTTCCTCCAGGGCCCGCAGGGAGATAGGGAGAATCCTGAGAACATTTTTTGTTTTTGTTTTTTTCTGCAGGCTCCAGGGGAGATCCATTTCTTTGCCTTTTCCAGCTTCCAGTGGCCGCCTGTACTCTGGCTCATGGCCGCTCCCTCCATCTTTAAAGCTCATCACTGAAGTCTCTGCCTTCTCTTCCCCAGACCCTCCTGCCACCCTCTCATAAGGACACCTGGGGTCACACTGGGCCCATACGATAATCCAGGATCATCTCCCCATCTCAAGATCCATAACTTAATCACGTTTGCAAGTCCCTGAGGCCATGTGAGGTATCCCATTCAGAGGTCCAGGGATTAGGACGAGGATGTCTCTTGGGTCACCGTTCAGCCCACCACAGCTAGTCAGAGGATAAAACTAGAAATGTTTAAGACACTGTGAAAGGATGTCTGTGGGCTACCAGAGAGCGCAAAGCCCCCAGGAGCTTCAGACAAAGGAGGTTCCTAGACTTTTGAGACTTTTCCTCTAGCAACCCCACCAAGCACCTGAAGAGAAAGTGGGAGGATACTGAAAGAGCTTTCCCACCCCTGGGGCTGGCTGGGGGAGGGGAGGCCACCCCTGCTGAAACCCACCAGACCATCTCCCCACCTCCCCAGGGAGCCTGGCCCCTCACCTGCAAGGGAAGAGCAGGGCCACAGGGAGGGCGGGAACGTGGGCCGGGGCCAGGCTCACCATGCCCACAACCAGGGTGGAAGCAGAGTGTCCAGGGATACCCCTCCTCCACCCCAATGCCAGGATAATGAGCTGGGAATACAAGTGACTCATGATGGGTGCAGCGGGGGAGCTGGGAGAGCCAGGGCCGCCGGACCCACTGGGGAGCAATGAAGCCCCACAGCTGGGCAAGGATAAACACCAGGTCACCGGGAGACTTTGAAGACCATGGTGCCCTAAGAAGGAGCCCTGACGGCATCGTGGTTAAGAGCTATGGCTGCTAACCAAAAGGTCAGCTGTTGGGATCCACCAGCTGTTCCTTGGAAACCCTACAGGGCAGTTCTACTCTGTCCTACAGGGTTGCTATGAGTCAGAATTGACTGGACGGCAGCAGGTAGGTTTTTTTTTGGTACCCTAAAAGTAACCGTAGCGACCACAGACTTCAAGCCCAGCCCGACTCCTGAGGGAGGAGCACAGACCCCACACTAAAGGGCTAGCAGAGAGCAGGGTGGCTCACCTGCAGGCACAGACCCTGCGCACTCCCAAGCCCGGGCTTTCACACATGGCTGGTGGGAATGAAACATGGGCCAGCTACTCCGGAAGAGGGTTTGGCAGCTCCTTCAAAAACTAAACGTGCAACTCCCACACGTTCCAGGATTTGCACTCCTGGGCGTTTATCCCAGAGAAATGCAAACTTATGTTCACGCAAAAACCTGCATGCAAATGCTCGTAGAAGCTTTATCTGTAACCGTCAAAAAATAGAAACAGCCCAGGCGTCCTTCAACAGGTGAAGGGTTTGACACACAGTCAGACATCCACATCATGGCATCCTTGATAAAAACGATCCACGGAACAGCCTGGATGGGTCTGAAAGGCATCGTGGTGAGTGAAAGAAGCCAAAAGGCTACGTACTGTATGTATGAGTCCATCTATATGACGTTCTCGATAAGACAAAAGTATAGTGATGGAGAACAGATGAGTGGTTGCCAGGGGTTATGGGTAGGAGGAGGGGTGACTATCCAGGGACAGCAGGAGGGCAGGTGGTGGGTGATGGAGCTGTCCTGTGCCCTGATTGTAGTGGCGGTTACACAAATCTACACGTGTGCTGACATTCACAGAGCTGTACTGCAAAACTGGACTGCCAGAAGGGTGAACAAATTTGTCTGGGAAGAAGTACAGCCAGAATGCTCCTTAGAAGCAAAGATGGCGAGACTTCATCCCACAAACTTTGGACATGTTATCAGGAGGGACTAGTCCCTGGAGAGGTCATCATGCTTGGTAAAGTAGAGAGTCAGTGAAAAAGAGGAAGACACTCAACAAGATGGATTGACCCAATAATGGGCTCAAGCAGAGCAACCACTGTGAGGCTGGCATGGGACCGGGCAGTGTTTCATTCTGTTGTACATGGGGTTGGTATGAGTTGGAACCAACCTGACAGCACCTGACAACATACTGCAAAAGAAAAAAAAAAGCTATTCATAAGGTGAGACAAACAAAGTATTTGGTGGTTAACCCAAAGAATGAAATAAATACCCATGGGTATCTAAACAGTGGCCATCAAGTTGAGTCCAACCCATGGCAACCCCATGTGTGTCAGAGTAGAACTGTGCTCCACTGGTTTTCAATGGCTAATTTTTTGGAAGTAGATCACCAGGCCTTTCTTGAAGGTGCCTCTAGGTGGACTTGACCCTCCAACCTTTCTGTTAGTAGCCTGAGCCACCCAGAGACGCCATATTCACAAGTACACACTGATATAAATAATAACTGAATAAATAAATAAATGGGGGAGGAAGAACAAATTTTCCTTCTTAAAGAAGCACTCCAAATAACAAAGGAAGGAGTGGGGAAATAGAAAATCATGCTAGAACACCTCAGGAGTAATTGCTGTGGGCAGGATCCACTGAAGAATGCTAAATACAGAGGCAGAACTTTAAGGAGAAGCAGGGTGGCTGCAGGGCCTCAAAGCATCTTCCCCCAAATACTTGTGGTTTGAAGTGTCCTTGAATTCTCCGGAACTCCTCCCTCCAGGAGGTGGAGCTTGATTTCCTTCTCCTTGGTTGTGGGCTGTGCTCAGCTGCTCACACCTAACAAAGTGGAGAACGCAGCAGACACCACCTTCAACGCAGCAGACCACCACGTGGTCAAGGTTAACATCATCTGTGTTAAGTCACGTTGGTATCCTCTGCCCCCGGTACGATGGGATGAGACCGGCATTTCAGCTCTGTGGAACTCCTTCCAGAAATCCAATAACCCCACTGTAACCGTGAGAACACATCAGAGACGCCCCAATTGAGAGACAGTCAACAAATTAACTGACCAGTATCCTTGAAAGATGTCAGGGTCTTGAAAAGACAAGGAAAGATTGAGGAACTTTTACAGAACAGAGAAGCCTCAGGAGACTTAACAATAAATGCGGTGTGGGATCTTAGAAGGTTGAGAAAAGACGTTAGTGGGAAAGCTGGTAAAATCTTAATGGAGTCAGTTGTCTAGTTAATAACAATGTTGCCATGTTAATTTCTTAGTTTTGACAAATGTACTCTGGTGATGTAAGTTGATAACATTGGGGGAAGCTGGGTGAAGGGTATACAGGAATGCTCTTGTACTATCTTTGCAATTCTCCTGTAAGTCTAAAATCATTTTTTTGAAAAATTTATAAAAATAACTTGCAAACTACCCATGTTAAGGGGAATGATCCCTTTTCCCTGGGCCTTGGCTTGCTGTGCTAAGTGAGGATGCCAGCATTGAAGTTAACCCTGCTGTTCCCCTGTGGACCAGACCAGACCAGTTGCCATCAAGTTGATTCCGACTCCTGTGTCAGAGTTGAACTGTGCCCATAGGGTTTTTAATGGCTGAGTTTTGAATGTAGACCGCCAGGCCTTTCTTACGATGCACCTCTGGGTGGACTCACACCTCCAACCTTTTGGTGAGTAGAGCGTCTTCACTGTTTGCACCACCCAGGGGCTCCCATCTGTGGACAGAAGCAATTTAAAACAAATCCAAGAAGATGTCATATTTCAAAGAGCCGCACTCCATAATCTGGCTAATTGCACCTGAAAATATTTCCTATTCCCTGGCGTCTGTAACAATGAGGTGATTATTCTGTCACTGCTGAGAAAGCCCTGTGTCCTGAAGCCATTTTCTCTCTAATACCAGGAATGTCCTCCCAGGAGCAAAGCACCTCTGCTGGGGCCTACACGTTACCACAGGTTCTTTCCACCAAAGGGTCTTTGTGCTTTGACAACACACGGTTTTCTCAGTTTCCTGGCTTTCGAAAACCCACCATTGTGCCAAATTTGACTCTCCTTGACCCTGGCCATCCTGGTCACTGTGTGTCCTGCCTGTGCACCATTGGTCATTCGGTCAGAGCTGGCCCAGTGCCCCTGGTGCAGGGAGCCTCACTGGGCCCGTTGTTACCTTGGAGGGGCTTGAAGACAGCGGTGCAGACGTGGACAGGACAGCCGTGGCCCGGGAACCAGCCCATGTCAGGGCCCGTGGACGGGATCAAGGAAGCAGCTGACACCGGCTGTGCTCCTACTATCAGGTAGCCACAGAGCTCGGGACTTTCAGACACTTTACCTCATTCAACCACACCCGAAAGTTAGCAAACCCGGCATTATTCTCTCTTCATTTTACAGATGAAGAAACTGAGGCTTGGCTCTGTGGAGCTCCTTCACATCTGGGAGCACAATTGCTCTGGGGCCACACCATGCTGCTTCCCACGAGACCCCATCACCACCCTGTGGCTTTAAACGCCACCACCAGGGCCCAGGGTTTCCACAGACCTCTGCAGCTCAGGCCCTGCGAGCTGCCAGCTCAGAAAAACAGCTCCGCCTGGACCCCCGCCTGACGTGCACAGAACCCACCACACCAGTTGCCGTGGAGTCTATTTGGACTCACGGCTACCCTACCCGTATCAGAGTAGAGCTGTGCTCTATAGGGTTTCCAAGGGCTGATTTTTCGGAAGCAGATTGCCAGGCCTTTCTTCCAAGGCACCTCAGGGTGGACTTGAACCTCCAACCTTTTGGTTAGCAGCCGAGTGCATTAACCATTAGCACCTCCCAGGGACTCTGCACAGAACCAACTCTCTACCTTCCTCAGATCTCCTTTCCCTCCAGTCCTGTGTGCCAGAGTCCCCAGCAACCTAGACTCCCTCCCGTCCTCCCTGACGTGGAATCCACTACCACATCTTGTGGATTCAGCCTCCAAGCACACCTGCGATCTTCACCACACCACCAGGTCCAAGCTCACTGGCCTGGACTCTTGCCCCTTTCCACCCTCATGCCATCCTGTCCCCACCAGCAGTCAGAGTTGCCAGATCTTTCCACTAGCTGGCTCCTGGCCAGTCTGAAGGCATCCAGCAACTCTGTGTTTCCATTGCACTGACCTTCTCCTCATTGTTCCTCCTTCCTGCCCCAGGACATTTGGACTTGCGGTTTCCACTGGTTTCCTCCTGCTCTTCCCTGGCTCCTCCTTGCCCTCAGGTCCAACCTGAATGCCCTCACGCTACCCCAGTAATCTAGTTACACCCCCCCATCGCCAGCCCCATGGTGCACTCACTGCCCCCAGGCTGGGTGGCCATAGCTATCCTTCGTGACTCTTCGGGTCCCCTGCTTGGATGACATCTGGCCTTGGGTGACAGTGGTTCCACAAAGGCAGGGCGGTGTGTTTCCTCCTCCCTGCTCCATCCCTGGGCCGAGCACATCACCTGCCATGCAGCCTGTCTTCCTACACACTCGTAGAAATACTTGGGTGAAAATAATGGGGCAGGCTGTAAAACCAAATGGGACTAATGAGGTACAGGAGTCCAGTGACAAGGACCAGAAGGCAGAAGGGGACAAGAAGGCTGGTGATAGGGAACCCGAGGTTGAGTAAGGATAGTGTTGATGTGTTGTGAGATTGTTAACCATTGTCATAGGGCAACAT
>NW_004444064.1:3414072-3424353 GCF_000243295.1 Trichechus manatus latirostris
GTGGGGTTGTTAACCAATGTCATAAAACAATATGTGTACTACTGTTTCATGAGAAACTATTTGTTCTGTAAGCCTTCACCTGAAGTACAATAAAAAATAAAATAATGGGGCAGGGTTTAAACCTGGCTGTTTGACTCCTAAACCTATGTTCTGTCCAATGTACCAAGTTTCCATCGCACTAGATGGCAAGCAGTGCTTTTCCCTTGGGAGGTCAGGGGAGGCTTCCTGGAAGAGGTGACCTGAGAACTGGGCTTTGAAGGCTGAACATATCTCACCAGGCAGCAATGAGAGTGCGCAACAGTGCATGAACAAAGGCATGGTGGCATGGAATGTTTCTTCGGGCAACTCTAGAGAGTGGGGGGTGGGTGCGGGACTGAGGGAGGGGAGAACAAAGCAGGGACAGCAGGGCAGGGCGAGTCAGGAGGGCCAGCTGGGACTTGTCCTGTAGCAGTGCGCGGTCAGCAAAGAGCGGGGCACCATGCTATGACCTGTGCTAGATGAGGTAGGGTTCGGAATAATGCAGGGCCGTGGGGGCAGAGGGGAGAGACCGGGGCTGGGAGTTAGGGATCCTGGGGGTCCACGCTGATGTCAGGCTGTAGCTGGTGATGGGCAGCCTGATGTGTGGATCCCACGTGCTAATGTTTTAGCTTTGCTTTTATTACCCCAGCACAGCGCGTGCCTTAAAGAAAACTTAGAGAGTACCAACAACCGGGGGAGGGGATCGAAGCCCCCACCTGGGTGTCATGTGTGGACCTCTGGCCCTGCTCCCAGCGGCTCTCCAACTGCATGGACATGTACTGCCTGTGTCATGTCCTGTGTCTTTGTGTGCCTCGCCACTGACGGGGGCTGTGGGCTCTGAGTCTGGTGGGGTCAGAAGATGCCCCCCACAGCTGTGGTTCCAGGGATGAGTAAGCAAGGGTCTTGGCTGGTGGGAGCTCTGGGGGCCGACTCTGCAGCCTGGAGGCAGGCGGTTGCCTGAGGCCGGCGCTGGAGAAGGGGTCTTCCGGAGGCCAGGCTGGAGAACAAAGCCCCCTGTGTGGCCTTCCTGACTGAGGCCCCCCGTGGAGGACAGAGCCCCTTTCAGGGACGACGTGGCCTCTGGGGTCTGGGGAGTGACACTGACGTGGTTGATACAATAGAGAGGCTCAAACATTGTCTGCCAGGATGGCCGTGGCACTTGCATCTTTGGGGATGATTTCAGCCTTGTCTAACTGTAGCCCTGTCTGCAGATCAAACACAGAGGCGGCCCTGAGGCCCCTAGGGCGCGGCTTGAGAAACAGTCTCCTGGCAAGGCTGGCCCTGGGGGCCCTGGATGGTCAGGTGGGCTGACCTGAGTCCAGGACTCGAACAAGGTCTGAGCCGGAAGGACTGTGGGGGACAGCAGGACAGCCCTAGTCATCGGTGGGCAGATAGGGGACCACAGCTCATGGGGGAAACACAGATCATGGAGAATGTCATGGATTGAGTTGTGTCCCCCAAAAATATCTGTCAGCTTGGCTGGGTCATGATTCCCAGTGTTGTATGATTGTGTAATCCGATGTGATTTCCATATGTGTTGTAAACACTATCACTATGATGAGGTTATATGGGATCTCCTTATGTGTTGTAAATTCTGTCACTGTGATGTGGTTATACTGATGAGGATGATGAGATTAGATAGTGTCTTAATGCAATCTCTTTTGAGATATAAAAGAGAGAAGCAATCAGAGACACATGGGAACCTCATACCACCAAGAAAGCAGTGCTGACAGCAGAGCGCGTCCTTTGGACCTGAGGTTCCTGCGCAGAGAAACTCCAGGACCAAGGAAAGACTGATGCATCACAAGGACATTTCTCCAGAGCCGACAGAGAAAGCCTTCTCCTGGAGCTGATGCCCTGAATTTGGACTTGTAGCCTACTGTACTGTGAGAGAATAAACTTCTCTTTGCCGAATCCATCCACTTGTGGTATTCCTGTTAGAGCAGCACTAGATGACTATGGAGGGGGACATAGCCCACAAGATCACAGCCCACAGGACCCACAGCCCACAAGGGACCACAGTTCATGGGGACCACAACCCATGGGAACCACAGCCCACAAGGGATCACAGTCCACGGGGACCACAGTTACAGTGACACAGCCCACAAGGGACCACTGTCCACAGGGGATACAATCTACAGGGGACCACAGCCCATGGGAACCACAGACCACGAGAGACACAGCACACAGGGACCACAGCCCACAGGGACCACAACCTAGGGGACTACAGCTCACAGGGACCATAGCCCACAGGAACCACAACCCACGGGAACCACAACCTAAGGGACTACAACCCACAGGGGCCACAGCCCACAGGGACCACAGCCCACAGGGACCACAGCCCACAGGAACCACAACCCACGGGAACCACAACCCACAGGGACCACAGCCCACAGGGACCACAGCCCACGGGAACCACAACCCACAGGGACCACAGCCCACAGGGACCACAGCCCACAGGGACCACAGCCCACAGGAACCACTACCCACGGGAACCACAACCCACAGGGACCACAGCCCACAGGGACCACGGCCCACAGGAACCACAGCTCGCCGGGACCCCAACCCACAAGGACCACAACCTAGGGGACTACAGCCCACAGGGACCACAGCCCACAGGGACTACAACCCACAGGGACCACAGCCCACAGGGACCACAGCCCAGGGAGCACAGTTCCTGGAGGACACAGCTCACGTGGGCCACCCCATCCACCCATAACGCCTCCATCTTTCTCATGTCCCACTTAATCCATCAGCAAGTCCTGACGCTTGACCTCCCATATCCATCCTGACCTGAATCCCCACTGCCACACCCTGGCCCAGGCCCCCCACACCTGTTACCCTATTCAGAGTGCCTGCTGCCACCCTCCTTAGCTTTTCCTCTACAGGGCAGCAGAGGGAGCCTTTTAAAGTGCTTAAAACAAAGGCCCCTGAGCAGCCCAACTGGTTTGCACTTGGCTGGTAACCAAAAGGTTGGCAGTTCGAACCCACGCACCGGCATCGTGGAAGAAACAGGCCTGGCAATCTGCTTCTGTAAGGATCACAGCAAAGATAACCCTGTAACACACAGGGTCTCCAAAGTCACAAACCGAAAACAAAATCAACAGCAATAAAATGCTTGAAGCAGATCATGTGTCCACTCGGCTGGGAACCCACCGCAGCTTCCGTCCCCTCAGAACAGATCCCACGACCCCCTTGGAGGTCTGGTTTCCTGCTCGCCTCTAACGCCCTCTCATCAACATTCCAGGGACTTACTGGGCACCTCCAGCAGCTTCGGGATTGGTGCCTTTACTGTCCCTGTGCCTGGACTGCTTCCCAAATGTCTGCACAGGTCCTTTCCCCTTTTGTCACCTCTCTGTTCCAATGTCACCATACCTGGCAGACCCTCTGACCTCCTTAGACACAGCAGTGTCCTGGCTCCCATCTCTCACCTGCCTGATTCCCCCACACATTCTCTGTCCGTTGTTACCTGCAGGTGTCTGGCCCCACCTGCACGCGGCTCTCTTTGCCTCCGCTGCCCCCTCTGTCCCCGCAGCAGAGAGAGCTCAGCTGCAGAGGGGCTCGCTGGCCTTTGCTGAATGTATGAATGAACACGCAAGGTCAGAGCGGTTGGGGAGGGAGGAGGACAGAGGAGGTTTGCTTGGGCGAGCCAGAGAGGGGCACCCTGGCCACCGAGGACAAATGGGGGGACACCGGGCACCCCACTGCCTTGGAGATGCCTGAAGGAGAGACTGGCTGGAAGAAACGGGAGCCCAGCACACCTCTCTCCAACCTGCCAGATTGCTGCTCTGCAGACAGACGCCTGCTGTCCTGGGAAAGAATGCATGGAATGTTCCTGCAAAGAGCAGGTGAGAAGGGTCTGGAGAGACCCCTTGACCCCACCTTGCCTCCAGGGAGCACAGCATGGGCAGCTTGTGATCCCTCCGAGAGGAACAGGGGAGGAGAGCTGGTCAGCAAACAGAGCAGCCCCTGGCTCACTGCCCTGCCCGCCCACGACGCTGCCGGGACCCCCAGAGGTGGCTGAGCAGCTCCCAGGGTAATAGAAGCTCCTGTATGCACTGAGGACCTGGGGTCCCCAGGTGTGCCCCCTGCAAGGCTGCCCCATGGGCAGGAACTTCTCCTCTGACATTTTCACCTCTGTGGTTACCCTGGAGAGAAATGAGGAAATGGAAGCTGCTCTATTTAGCCATCAGCCAGACACCACTGCCCACCAGGCTGCAGAGCGCAGACCAGGACGGCCTCAGGGAGCAGAGGCTGAGGACCCTGTCACTAACGCAAGCCTGCAGGTGCTGTGTGCTACATTACAAGGACAATCAAGTCACAACTGGCAGTTGTTCGAAGGGCGTTGCAGGAGACGGAGGCATTTTACTTCATCATTAATTACAGAGACTGCTTGGACTCCGTGGAGGTGCAGTGTGGCCTGGCGTTGAGGGTTTTCATTAGTCTTCAAGGCCAGAGAGAGAGAGGAGTGGGGATGGACTGGCACCACAGGAGGGGACCTGGCCTAGGAGGGAAACCACTCCCCAGGAGGGACCCTGCCCACAGAAGGGACCCCACGTCCAGGAGGGAAGCAGCCAGCAGAGGGTCCCTGTGTCAGCTACAGCTGAGTTGAGCTTACTGTTTGTAATCACAGTAAAGGTCTAGTCAGGAGGCACTTACTCCTGGCTCTACATCTACAAACATTTGAGGACTTGCTGAGTACCTCCTGAGGTTAGCAGTTCAAACCTGCCCAGCGGTACCAAAGAAGAAAGGCCTGGAAATCCACTCCCAGAATTTAAAAAAAAAAAACAAAATCCATTGCCGTTGAGTAGATTCTGACTCATAGTGACCCTACAGGATAGAGTAGAACTGTCCCAGAGGGTTTCCAAGGAGCGGCTGGTGGATTTGAACTGCCAACCTGTTGGTTAGCAGCCTGAGCTCTTAACCACTGCACCACCAGGGCCCCATCCATAAAGATTACAGCCAAGGAAGTCCTATGGAGCACTGCTACTTTGTAACTCATGGGGTTGCTAAGAGTTGGAATCCACTTGAAAGGAAATCAGTTTGGATTGGTTTTGGACACCTCCTGGGGCTGGCACTGCTCTGGCACTTGGGATACATCAGTGACCAAAACAAAGATCCTGTGTCCTGGAAACCACGTCCCTTTGGGGAGCAACCACTCCCAATAGACACAATCAATAAGAGATTCTAGGAGGAAGGTGATAGGTGCTTTGGAGCAGAGCAGGGAATCAGAGTGCAATTGGACTAGGGGTGGGCTGAGGCTTCAGGTTGTTGAGGTGGGCACCATTGAGGAGGTAACAACTGAGCAGAGAGTTGAAGGTGGGAGCCAATTAGGTTTCTGGAGGGAGAGCATTCCCGGCAGAGGGAAGAGCTGGAGCAAAGGGCCTGTTGAGGGGTGCGGGTGTTACCTGGGCTGTTCAAGGAGCAGCAAGGGAGGCAAGCAAGGCTGGAGCAAAGGCGGTGAAGCGGAGTTGGAGGGGTCAGCGCCCCCCCCCACCGTGGGACATTCAGTGGGACCAGAAGGGAGTGTGAGACCACGGGGACAGCAAAGTGAAAGACTCAGGATCCCCGAGCTTGCTGCAGGCAACAGAACCAGGACTCATGTGGGATGAACTTGCCCGAGACGCTGATTAAAGGGGACTTTAGCAGAGGCAAATGAGGATGAACAATTAAAGGGATCCGCCAAGAGCAAAGGGCCCAGTCAGATGCAGATCCTCTGGCAGCGCCCCTCCTCGGGGATTTTCTTCTTTTATTGTATTGTATTGTATTCATATATTTATTATTGTACTTTAGATGAAGGTTTATGGAACAAATAGTTTCTCATTGAACAATTAGTATACATATTGTTTTATGACAATGGTTAACAACCCCACGACATGTCAACACTGTCCCTTCTCAACCTTGGGTTCCCTATTACCAGCTTTCCTGTCCCCTCCCGCCTTCTAGTCCTTGTCCCTGAACTGTTGTGCCCCGTTAGTCTTGTTTTGTTTTATGGAGCTGTCTAATCTTTGGCTGAAGGATGAACCTCGGGAGTGACATCATTACTGAGATAAAAGGGTATCCGGGGACCGTACTCTCGGAGTTTCTCCAGTCTCTGTCAGGCCAGTAAGTCTGGGTTTTTGTTTTTTTTTGTTTTTTTTTTGTTAGAACTTTGTTCTACATTTTTCTCCAGCTCTGTCCAGGACCCTCTGTTGTGATCCCGGTCAGAGCAGTCAGTGGTGGTAGCCAGGCAACATCCAGCTGCACTGGACTGAGTCTCGTGGAGGCTGTGGTAGTTGTGGTCCATTAGTCCTTTGGACTAATCTTTTCTTTGTATCTTGTTTTCTTCATTCTCAGGGTGACATTTTTAAATGACAGCAAAATAGTAGAACCTAAGTAAAAAAAAGAGTCCTTGGGTGGCACAAACAGTTAAAGCACCCGGCTACTAACCAAAAGGATGGCCCAGAGGCACCTCGGAAGAAAGGCCTGCTGATCTACTTCTGAAAAACCAGCCATTGAAAACCCTATGGAGCAGGAACACCTGCCCAAAAGCAAAGGCAAAGAGGCAGGAAGGAACAGGAAAACTGATCGGATGGAAACAGGGAACCTGGGGTGGGAAAAGGGAGCATGCTGACACACTTCAGGGATTGCAACCAACGTCACAAAACAATTTGTGGATAAATTTTTCAATGAGAAACTAATTTGCTCTGTAAACTTTCACCTAATGCAGACACACACACACACATACACACACATACACAAAGCCCTATGGAGCACAGATCTACTCTGACACATGAGAGGTTGCTATGAGTTGGAGTCAATTCGGCAGCAACTAGGAGTAAGGTAAGGAAAAGGAACTGGAAGACATTATATAAAGAGAATAGTATAAAAGTAACCATTAGAACAAAAAATAAACCTTCATAAGCGTATAAAAACAGGTGAAGGAAACACATTCAATGAAAGACAGATTTTAAATACAAAATACTGTGACGGAGTTGAGAAAATACACCAGTCGTTATCTACAAGTACAAACAGCTTCAACACACCTATTAAAATAAAAAGATCATCATATTAGCTCACCATGCAAAAACAAACTCTATGAGGTTTATAAAAGACACACCCCAAACAAAGTCATTCAGACCACCGAGAATGGGGTGATGGTTGAGGGCATGTCAGACATAAGCAAACAAAACACAGGGTGCAATCTTGATCTCCACCACCTGTCAGTCAGTCGATCATATTGTGGTGGCTCATTGTTGCTGTGATGCTGAGAGTTATGCCACCGGTATTTCAAATGCCAGCAGGGTCACCTTCTTAAGCTGGGATCTCTAGCGATGCAAAACCAGTGAAGCAGGTATACATATATATATATATAGAGAGAGAGATTAATATCAAAGAAATGGCTCACATGGTTGTAGAGGCTGGAAAATCCCCAGTCCGTGGGTTAAGCTGGAGGCTTCTGCTCACTTACATAGCTGCAGGGACTGGTGAACCCAAGATCAACAGGTCAGACAGCAGGCCTCTGGCTCACAGGCTGAGAAGGTCGATGAACCCCAAGATCAGCAGGTAAGCTGCTAGCTCAAGTCCCAAGAGCCAGAGGTCAGGAGAGGAGCCAGCTGCAGAACTCAGAGCGAGCAAAAGCTAGCAAGCTCTGCCGGAAAGTCCACCTATATTGGAGGCAGGCCACACCCCCCAAGGAAACTCCCTTTCAACAGATTGTCTGCTCATAGTAGATCTCATCATGGAGGTGATTACATTAGATCAGATCTCATTATGGAGGTGACTACATCATTATGTAGCTGTCACACTACATCGTAACTGCCAAACCACTGAGAATCATGGCCCAGCCAAGTTGACACAAAACCTTAACCATCACAGTCCACCCCTTGTTAACGTGGCATCCATACACATTTCCCAAAACTATACACTATCTCTAAGTAAATACAATTAAAAAGCCATACTTGTGCTTAACACAATACAACTAACATGTGTACAACCAAAAACACACTAGCTGGGCATGGAAGGCTGGACCTGCAGGTGGAGCAGCTGGTGGGAGAGAACCAGTGTCCCCTCCCCACAGGACGAGCTTGAGGCCCTCCAGGGAAGGGAGCAGAAAACAGGTTGTCTTCGTTCCCCCACGCTTGGTCAGTATAGTGGGTTGAATACCACCACCAGTCTCCGTGGGTTGACGTCAACTCATGGTGACCCCATGTGTGTTAGAGTAGAACTGTGCTCTGTAGGGTTTTCAGTGGCGGATTTTTTGGAAGTACATCCGCAATGCCTCTGGATAGATTAGAACCATTGGGATTTTGATTGTTAGTGAGTGCATTAACCCTTCGAACCACCCAGGAACTCCAATGGATTAAGTACTGACCCCTAAAACTCATGTCCACCGGGAACCTCAGAATGCAAACTTATTTGGAAATAAGACCTTTGTAGATGTAATTAGTGAAGGATCTTGAGATGAGGCCATCCTGGATGGGGTGGACCCTAAATTCAATGACAAGTGTCCTTGTAAGAGACAGGAGAGAAGTCACAGACACAGAGGAGGAGGCCAGGTGACAATGGAGACAGAGATTAGAGTGATGTGACCACAAGTCAGTGGATGCCTAGGGCCACCAGAAGCTGGGAGAGACAAGAAAGGATCTTTCCTTAGAGATTCCAGAGGGAGTACAAACCTGCCAATACCCTGAATTAGAACT
This sequence comes from Trichechus manatus latirostris, assembly GCF_000243295.1. Lineage (NCBI taxonomy): Eukaryota > Metazoa > Chordata > Mammalia > Sirenia > Trichechidae > Trichechus > Trichechus manatus. Next base: position 3,422,772 of record NW_004444064.1, read on the forward strand.
TCTGCCTCCAGAACTGGGAGCAAATTTCTGTGGTTTTAAGCAGCTACCCCCCCCCCACCAAAAAAAAAAACCAAACTCCTTGCCGTCGAGTCAATTCCAACTTATAGCGACCCTATAGAATGGAGTAGAACTGCTCCTTAGGGTTTCCAAGGAGTGGCTGGTGGATTCAAACTGCTGACCTTTTGGTTAGCAGCCGACCTCTTAACCACTGTGCCACCAGGGCTCCTTTAAGCCCCCAGTGTGTGATAATTTGTTACAGCAACTCCAGGACGCTCATACAAACAGCAAACTCCCAAAGGACATCGCGGCACACCTGGCCCTCGCTGTGACCTTAGGTCTCCCCAGGTCCTTGTCCACGGTACCCCAGGGAGCTGACCCAGCTGCTACCCTCTGGTTATGTTGTCCAGCAAAGCTCTGACTTTGTGAAAAGTGCCCTGGAGTAGAGGTCAGGGTCGTGAACCCCATGTTCTCTGGAATTCCTCCCAGACCACAGCATGGGTTTTCAGAAGGCTTAATGTCATGGAGCGGTGAAATTAAAAATTAGGAGATTGATATAAAATAGCCAACTGTGACTTTGCCAAGCAGGATGACTTTCTTCAAAATCAACATCTTATCCTTGCATCTCCATATTTCAAGGCAGAAGCGACAAATGAACATCAGCATATGACCCTGTGCTGATTTTGCTAATTTGGCTCATCCCAGAGTACACAGGTCATTGGGTGCCCTGCCCAGGTCCCCCTCCAGGAACAACGCCCCAAGATAGCCCTTTGGGAGCCCAAGTGAGGTGCTGTATAGAAAGAAAAGAGAGTGGACTTGTTGGACACACCACAGGCAGAGGGCCTGAGAGAAGCCCCCTCTCAGCAGATTTGCCCGCCGCCCCAGAGGTCTCCTCCAATGATGTTCAGTGGCTGAGCTCAGGGGACCATAGTCACAATGGGACATGACCTATGAGCCCCAGTAGTGGTAGGCATGAGCTGCCATTTCATTTCTGGGTATGGACACAACACATGTGATGGTAGAAAATCGGGACCACATAAAAGCGCTCTCGATAACTTTTAGACATTTTTTTACACTGTATGAGTCTCCCATTGCTGCTATAACAAAGTATCATAAACTTAGTGGCTTAAAATAACAGAAATTTAGGTTCTGGAAAAATGGTGCTCTAGGCAGAAGCACCACACCACCCCTCCACAGCAAAGATCCAAAAAACTAAGCTGAACAGAGAATGCAACAATCCTGAAACCCTAAAACATCAAATGAAGAGATAAAGAACTCAGCCAAGCACCAAATGGACTGAGAAAACTGACAGAGAATGGAGAGTAAGGAGAGATTCATGCAAAGGTCCCCTACCAGTTAACGCAGCGCGGATCCACCATCTTGGACTCCTATCAGAGACCAGCAAACAGGGGGTACGAGAAAGCAGCCTCACGGAGCTTCCAGCGGGAGACAAAACAACTGGTAATTTGTGATATATGCTTTCCCACCTCCGACCCTTCTTCACCCTGATTCGGCCTCCTCTGCTTCCCGTGGCCACAGCCTCTTGACCGGGAAACAGCGGCTGCTTGGATTCCACACACCCGAA
>NW_004444064.1:3431077-3471263 GCF_000243295.1 Trichechus manatus latirostris
AGGTTGAGAAGTTAGAGGGTTGACATGTTGTGGGGTTGTTAACCAATGTCATAAAACAACATGTGTACTTCTGTTTCATGAGAAACTATTTGTTCGGTAAGCCTTCACCTGAAGTACAACAACAACAACAAAATAACAGAAATTTATTTGCTCACAGTTCTGGAAGCCAGAAGTCTGAACTGTGTTTTATGGGGCTAAAATCAAGGTGTTGGCAGGGCTGGCTCCTTCTGGAAACTCTAGAAGAGAATCCTTCCTGGCCTCTTCTAGCTCCTGGTGGCCCCAGGCATTCCTGGGCTTGTGGCCACATCACTCCAATCTCTGCCTCCATCTTCCCATTGGCTTTTCCCTTGTGTCTATCTCTGTGTCCAAATTTCCCTCTTCTAATAAGGACATCGAGCCCTGGTGGCACAGTGGTTAAGAGCTCAGCGGCTAACCAAAAGTTCGGCAAGTTCAAATCTACCTGTCGCTCCTTGGAAACCCAATGGGGCAGTTCTACTCTGTCCTATAGGGTCGCTATGAGTCGGAATCGACTCAGTGGCAAGGAGTTTGGTAATAAGGACACCAGTCATATTGGATTAGGACCCTCCTACTCCAGTTAACTGATAGCATCTTCAAAGATCATAGTCACCAACAAAGTCATGTGTACAGACACCGGGGTGAGGACTTGAACCCACAATAGTGAGACTTGGGCTGAGCCACTTGACCCAGGTGCACATATATAAAGGGGATCGCAGCCCCTCAGGTAAAGCAACTGGGGTTGTGGAGGCACATCTTGCAGCTCCCGCTGTTACGATGACCCAGGAACAGTCAGCTGCTGACCCCAGTGGCCTTAGAGAAACTGGGGCTCATGCCTTTGTGGTCCAGAGCAGGGCTCAGCAAACCACGGCCTGTGGACCAAACCTGCTGGCCCACCACCTATGTCTGCAAATAAAGTTTTATTGGCACACAGCCGCGCCCATTCATTTACTTACTGTGGCTTTTTTCATCCGTCTCAGCAGAATTTAGTAGCAGTGACAGAGACTGTATGGCCTGCAAGCCTAAAATATTTACTCTCTGGCCCCTTACAGGAAAGTGTGCCAACCCTGGTCCAAGCCTGGTCACTCACAAGTGGTCCTTGCCGGCACCCTTGTATTGCCGGGGGCTTGTTAGATATGTAGACTGCCCAACAGTCATAGGGAACGTTGTAGAGCAGTCGGGGGTGCGAGGTGTCCCCAAAGACGGCGTTCATTCATTCCTTCGTTCATTTGCTCACTCATGTGACTCACCGTGCTATCAGAGAGCCCGTGTGCCGGGTTTATGGAGCCCAACAGTCAGCACACTCCCGTCTGGCCCTCACAGCAGGAGGTGGTGTAGACCTGGGTACTGACTCACACCCCAGCACCCGCTCCTGACCCTAGTTCCTCTCAGGAGAAAGAACCATCACCTGGTGACTCGGTGCAGGTGTGTGACCCCTGGGACACAGGTGTGCACCGACCTTGTGCCCTGGGACCGGCTGCAGCCGGGAGCAGGAAGCACCAGGCCCTTGGCTGGGGTTGTCTCAGGAGAGTCCCCGCTGGGCTGACTGGTTTGGCATGTCTGTCCATTGAGGGATTTGCCATAAAGTCACATTTTTGAATGTATTTTGAATACATGTGTTGTTTGGGCCTAGCCCAGGTGTTCCGGTAAGAAAGTCTAAAAATACTGGCTCCTGCAGCCCAGCCCCCAGACGAGGTGACTCAGCTGGCCCAGCGATCATCATATAAGGACATGGAAGCCCAGCTCTGCATTGAGTCCATATCTGGCTGGCTCTGAACGCCTTTCCCATCTTCTCTCCCAAGCTCCCTCCCCCATCCCCAACCAAAATTTAAGTCACATCCAAGGATCGGCTCAATGATGTTAGGAGGAGACTTGGATGCCACGTGGAAGTGGAACGGCCCTCAGAGGCCTCCCGTCTGGCTGGGTGGCAGAGTGGCCACTGGGTCCAAAGGGCACCATGCTGCTGGACAGAGGCCTTATAAGGCGCTCCTGTGGCCTGAGCACATGCTCCCAGAATAGCCTCCCAGCTTTGCCTTCGGACAGGCCGGCGCCAGGGTCCGGAGGGCAGTGCCGGAGCAGCCAGGCCGGGGCTGGTCAGCCCACCCGCGGACAGCTTCCTTCCTCCCAAACCCAGCCCCAAGCTGCCTGGAGGGTGCGGGGAGACAGGGGAGGGGGAGGCACTCAGGGCCTCGCAGTGTCCACTTGTGGGCTCCTGTCCCTGCCTGCCCCCACCTGCTGGTCACTGTCCACCTGGGACTCCACCAGGGGCTCCCAACCTCTCCCATGCCATGGTCCCCTCGCTGCCTGGCAAAACCTGTGTCTTTTCTGAATGCTGTTTTAAAGGCAAAAAATGAAGCGCAGAGGGTCGTAAACCAACGTATTGACGTGCAGTGATGCAATCCTTGTACGCGTGTTACTGCATCAAACAGCAAGACCCAGAGTGCAGCCGAGTCGCTAGCACTGTTTACTCCACGCAATTTCGCAAACCCCCAAGCCCACCCCGACCCTGTGAGGAGTCTGGGCCGGGTGGGCTCTGGTGTGTCAGACCTGACGCCTCAGGGATTGGTCAACAGTCAGACTCCAGTCGAGGTCCTCTCTGTTTGTCCACCTGACTTCCCGTCCGCACACACACATACACACCCGCGTGCTCACTCACATATACATGCACGCTTAGACCTACACTCAGGCACACACACACAGCACACACACTCATGCATATTCAAACACGTACACACTCATGCATATTCAAACACTTACACACTCACTCGTGCATATTCAAACACGCATACTCATGCACACTCACACACACTCAGGCACACACACACACAGCACACACACACTCACTCATGCATGCACACTCACACACACATGCCACAAACTCAGATCCACACTCGCACTCACTCAAACACCGTCACACACTCATACACTCACACATGCTCACACTCATACACACGCTGGCACATTCCCATTCACACACACATTCTTAAACACTCTTACCAATCACACACACACATAGTCACAACACGTTCACACTCACTCATGTGCATTGACTCGTATACGTACACACGCTCATTCACATAATCCTCACATCACACTCACACTCACACACTCTCACACACACAAAACAACGCACACTCATTGACTCACACACCTGCTCACACACTCACACTCAGGCATATTCACACATGCTCATACACTCAATCTCGGTACACACAACATTCTTAAACACACTTACACACACACACTCATACGGTCACAAACACATTCACACACTCATACACATTGACTCACATACACATACACAGTCACGCAGTTCTCACACTCACACACCCACACTCACGTACTCATACACACTCATCCACACACTTGTTTGCACACTAACACTCGTGTACCTCACATACTCACACACACTCACTTGCACACCTCTCAGATGGAGACACACCAGGGAGAGCTGCAACCTCTCAGGACTCTGGGCTTCTAACTCAGGGTTCGAGCCACACTACAGGCTGCCCTCCACCCCGCCCGTGGGCCTGAGAGTCGAATTTTATTCTTATTTTGGGGTGGGGTGGGTGTCACAGGGACGCCTGTAAACCTCCCACAACCTCTGGTGGCTCCGTCCTGACCTCCCCTTCCAGGAGAGGCGGCTCCAGGGCATAGCCGGATGGCTGGGCGTGAGTGTCCTGGGGGCCACACCATCACCGCACAATCCGCAGGTCACCACCGCTCTGGGCCTGGTCTCCTCGAGTGAGTCAGGGGCCCCCTCCCAGGGGGCTCTGATGGGACTTTCGGGAGAGGCCCGGAAAGCAGTGATGCCAGCTTCACGGTGCCAGCCCCGGGAGGGCAGCTGCCTCAGTGGGCCCAAGCGGCCTGCACTGCGGAAACTGTCTCTGGAGCTGCCTCCCCCTGACCACCACCCCATTCTCTAGTCACCTCTCTGTGTGCCCCTGTGCCCCACACTTCACAGGGACAGAGAAGCACTGTGGACCCCCACCACTTGGGTGCTGCCGTGTGTGCACCCCCAGGCCAGCTCCTCCCAGGTCCCATCCCTCTGCCTCCCCCAACCTCCCCACCCCAGGTCCCACCTACTAATTCCTCCCTCCACCTGATCCTCCCATCGGTGAACACCAGCGGGGCTGGAATTTGCATTTCTGAAACCAGCTTCATGGTAGCTGACAGGGCTTCTGGCAAACTCCAAGAAGGGCAGACATGTCCTCCTTATGCGACAGCCTCCCGCCTGCCCTGGGCTCCTGTCTCTGCACCCACAGACCCTGAGGGTGGTGCCCGGGCCTCCTCAAGCCGCCCCACAGCTGCCTCCCCTCTCCCTGCCCCTCTCCCGGCCCCTGTCCGGCCCCACCTATCTGTGGACCCCCTACCCCTCCAGTCTGTGACTCTGGTGTAAGGCCTGCTGACTCCTCCCTGGACCCTGGACCCCTTGCGACTGCCCTGCCCTGCCCGGCTCGTCTCTGAGAGAGCACCTCCATCCATCCCAAGCCCTGAGCCTCGCTCATCCTCGTGGCTCCTTTCCCTCCACGTGGGCGGGTCTGTTATCTTCCCTAGAGTGACCCCCCCCCCAGATCAGATGAGAGACGAGGCCTCAGCATAACCACCGTCGGGGGACAGCAGGTGTCCTAGCCTGTCATCCTGGGAGAGGTGGGGCCAGCACCACAGATGGACAGAGCAGCTGACAGGAGGGCACCTGCCTGAAGGCGGGAGGGGCCTGGGCTGTGCCCCAGGAGTGAGAAGATGGCACCATGGGTAAAGCCAGGACGCTGTGGGCTGGCCAGGTGAGCGGGGACCAGGTGAGCGGGGGCCAGGTGAGTGGGGGCCAGACACTGCAGGGTGGGGGCCAGGTCAGTGGGGGCTGGGTATTGTGGGGTGGGGGCCAGGTCAGCAGGGGCTGGACACCAATGGGTTAGGGGACAGGTGAGCGGGGATTGGACACTGCGGGGTGGGAGGGGGCCAGTGAGCCTGGAGAGGCAGGAGTGGCTGGGCCTGGAGGCACCAACACCAAGAAGGGGGATGGAGGGGAAGACTGTGGGAGGGGCAAGAAAGTCCTGCCCAAAGACCCTCCGAAATGATGAAGAGGCAGACGGGGTGGTGGCAGGGTCACTTGGGCATGGGGGCTGTTGGGGTCCCGAGGACCGTGCTGTTGGCTGTGGGCCTTGGGTGGGAGTGGAGGAGGCCAAGATGAAACTCCCGGGTGGGTGTCTGGCGGCGGGGTCCCCATCCAAGAAGAGGGGCAGCGGCGGAGAAGCCCACTGGGAGGATAGGGACAGCTGAGGCAGTATGCCCACAGAGACACCCATAGGCCCTGGTCCACGAGTCTGGCCTACAGGGGACAGACACACAGAGGAAAGAGACTGGCTGAGCCCTGAAGGATGACAAACAGGCCGGGACCGTCACCCACTGTGTCGGCGGGGCAGGTGGGGCAGAAGTAAGGACAGCCCCAAGTCCTTATCTTCGGACGGCAGATGGCAGCCCACACCCCCAGGCAGGCCCCCAGTCCAGAGGAGGCCAGGCCCAGTGTGGGGGTGGGGGTGGAGGCCTCGTTGCATGAGTCCCTCTTTCTGGCCCCAGCCCTGGCCTGACCCCCACCTTGAAGCCCCTTCCTCTGGGGAACTTGTCTTCGGTGCCCCAGAGGGAGCCCCCAGCCCCACCTCTGAGGTCTGAGGGGAGGGGTGGGGGCGCTGGGGCCACCCCACAAGGCCGCCCCTCAGTGCTGGTGCTGCTTCTTGTCTGGCGCCCTTCCACGTCGGTCTGACTCTAAACTGTGTCATCGAAATCCCTGCCACTGTCTAGTGGGGGGAAAGATACCGCCCTCCTGGCCCAGCAGGGGTCTGTGGGCAGTGGGGCAGAGACACTCCACCTTCAGGCCAAGAGGGGCCCAGATCGTGGCGCCTGGGCAAGAAGAACCTGAGATGAGGGGTGTCCCAGAGCTGAGATTGTGCTAGAGAAACAGGCCGGCCACGCAGGACTCTGGTCCTGCCCACCCCCCCACCCCATCCAGCCCTGGCCCCACCTCCCACTTCAGAGAGCTCAGCCCAGACCTGCTCTTAACCCCTGAGCCCCCCACAGGCCTCCTCTGCCCCTCTAGCCCCAGCACCCATTCCTGGCCCCTCAGACCCCTACATGTCCCTCCTCTCATGCTCTCACCCGTCCCCACTGGACGTTCCCTCCTCTGGTGAGCTCGCCTGGTCCCCTGTGTGCCCAGCAGGAAGCCTTAGTCCTGGTTGGGTCCTGCAGGGAAGGATCTGTGTTTCCACTACCCCTTCTGCACATTCACCCGCATCCCCAGGTTGGACTAACACACGTACACGCATGCACACACACACACGCACGCACACACATGAGCCCACATGCACACACATTCTCCAGCTAGCCATGAGTTGCTCCTTCACAGCCATGGTTGGGTTGTCAGTTATAGGAGAAAAAGAAGAGACTTCAGGCACCCAGTTAAATCTGAATTTAAGATAATCAACGAACACTTTTTAAGTACAAGTATGTCCCATGCAATAGTTAGGACATACTTATACTAAAAAATGACTCCTTGCTAATCTGAACTTCAAATTTAATCAGCTTCATTTTTGACCTGGGGACCTGGACGGCTAGCCCTCAGCCCCTCATCCTGCACCGCTCCACAGCCTCCCTGGCCACATCCCCCCAGTGAGTGGCAGTCCCTGTGGGGCAGGGGCAGCAGTGGGGCCTGCTCTTGGTAGGGGGGAGACTGTGCCCAGGAAGGGGCTTGATGGGGGGATCAATCCTCCAAGACCCACGCCCGCCTGCCCCCGAGCCTGCGATGGTCACCCACCACTGGGGCTGCTTTCTCAGGCAGGACCTTGTGTCCCAGGATGGGCTCCCATCTAGGTCGACAGGGACACACCCGCATGCCCGTCAGCTGGGCAGTCTGAGCGCAGCAGGAATTAGGGCGCCAGGAGCAGGGAGGCGAGCAGCGCAAGGGAGGGGTGGTGGCGCAGTGGTGGGAGAGGAACAGGGAGAGCCCCACTGGGTGCTCTGGGGATGCCTGGAGGGAGACCAGACCTGGGCTCAGGCTTCTCTCACAATCCTCCCCACCCTCATGGGAATGGCTGTGCATCCACCACCGAGACATGGCTCCACCAGTCCTGGGGCGTGGGCAGCTGGGCAGTGGGCAGACTGTGCTGCCAGGCTGGGGACAAGGCCCCTCGGGGTGGTCTGCAGGCCCAGTCGGTGGTCCCTGGGGGACTGGAACAAGTCATGAATGGGCAAAAGCAGGGCCTGCATTTTGGGAAGATGGCTGAGGGCATGGGGGTGGGATGTTGTGGGGGGAGGGGAAGGCAGGAGTGAGGAGGACTCCCCCCCCACCGCCGCCCCAGAGGAGGCCTAAAGCCTAGTAGGGGCATGGTGAGGGCTCAGACCCCAGCCAGGGGTCCTGGGCTCTCCCAGAGAGGGTCAGAGATGAGAAGCAACTGCCTCTGTCCCAAACCTGGAAAATGTTGTACTTGACCCAGGACTGTAGGATGTTTCAATAAACTGACCTGCGCAGAGGCCCCGAGGGTACTGTCCAAGTAGCGTTTAGTTATCATCCACTCCCAGGCCCCCAGGCCAAACCTCGCCAGACCAGCACTGGGAGCAGGCCCCCACGTGGGGCTGCACCACAGGGTTAGGGGGTGAGAGGTCAAAAGAGGAGACCCTCCCTGGGGCTCTCCCTTTCTGGGGGTGGGCTGCTCCCTAGTGTAAGGGTAAATCCAAATCAAAAAGAAAAAAAATATGTATGTTGTCTTAGTTATCTAAAACCCAAAACCCATTGCCATTGAGTCAATTTCAACTCATAGCGACCCTATAGAACAGAGTAGAACTGCCCCATTGCGTTTCCAACCAGTGGCTGGTGGATTCGAACTGCTGACCTTTTGGTTAGTAGCCGTAGCTCTTAACCACTGAGCCACCAGGGCTCCTTATTTATCTAGTGCTACTATAACAGAAATATCACAAGTGGATGTCTTTAACAAACAGAAATTCATTGTCTCACAGTTTAGGAGGCTAGAAGTCCAAATTCAGGGTGCAGCTCCAGAAGAAGGCTTTCTCTTTCCATCAGTTCTGGAGAGAAAGAGCCTTATCTTCAATCTTCCCCTGGTTTAGGAGCTTCTCAGCACAGGGACCCTGGGTCTAAAGGTCACGCTCTGCTCCTGGCTCTTCTTGCTTCGTGGTAATGAGGTCCCTCTGTCTCTCTGCTTGCTTCTCTCTTTTTATATCTCAAAAGAGATTGACTCAAGATACAACCTAATCCTGTAGATTGTGACCTACCTCATTAGCATAACTGCCTCTAATCCTGCCTCATTAACATCTTAATGGTTAAGATTTACAACACTTAGGGTAATTACATCAGATCACAAAATGGAGGACAGTCACACAATACTGGGAATCATGGCCTGCCAGAACACACATTTTTGGAGGACACAATTCAATCCATAACATATATAGAGAAGATCTCATCACCACCAAGGAAGAAGAGCCAAGAGCAGAGCACATCTTTTGGACTGGGATCCCTGTGCTGAGAAGCTCCTGGAACCAGAAGACCGAGAGAGAGAAAGCTGTAGCAATGAAGACGGCGAGAAACGGTGGCAGAGAAACGGCGGCAGGAGAGACCAGCAGGAGATGACATAGTGGGCTTCTCAGCCTGTGAAGAGAGAAAGCTGAGTACCTTTGGACAGGAGTCTTGCTGGCAGAGTAGGGTGCCTTCGGGCACTTGGTGGAGCTAGGTGTGGTGACCCAGGGAGATAGAGCTGAGTGCCTTCGGGCAGAAGCTAACTGGTGGAGTGGGGTGCCTCTGGGCACTTAGCGGCAGAGCTAAACGAGCTTTGGAACACCTGCCGGAGCAGGGCAGAGGCCATAATTGTGAAAAATATATATCTATGTGTGTGTGTAGAAACAATGTGCGGGCAGTGTCTGACCTCCTCTAACTTCACAAGCCGGAAGGAGAATCAAATCAACAGCCCAAGGCTGATTCCTTTGATGCTGAAGTCAGACATGTCTCCTCTCCCTGCCATCTTTACCAATTCTGACACCAATCGTCCCTCCCACGGCACTCTCTGCTTCTCTGCTGGGTTCAGTAATTCATTGCAATGGCCACACAGAACTCACAGACTATACTCATGATCACGGAGTTTATTAGGGAAGTAACAGGTTACAATTCAGGTTCAGGAACACTCAGGATACAGTTCTTCCATCAGGACAGCCTCTTCCCAGCCATGGTCGCAGTCACGCCTCTCTCTGGCCCTCAGCCTCTGCCCTGTTCAGACAAGTGTTACAAAGCTCTTTTAGCTCTGCGCATAAGTGCCCAGAGGCACCCCATTCTGCCAGTAAGCCTTGGCCCAAAGGAACTCAGCTTTCTCGCTCCGTTGGCCGGGAAGCCCACCATACCGTCTCCTGCTGCAGGTCTCTCCTGCCGCTGTTTCTCTGCTACTGATTTTCGATGTCTTGTGTTACGTTCTCTCTCTCTGTCTGTTTCCTGGTCCAGGACTTTCTCAGCACAAGGATCCCAGGTCCAAAGGATGTGCTAGATGTTCTTCCTTGGTGGGGTGGGATCCTCTCTTTCCCACCTCTGGGATGGCTCACCTCAACCCCAGCGGGATGGCGAAACTGATCAATCCCCTTGGTAGGCTACAATTACTTTATTTGCACAGTCCCACCCAATCACTTGGGTGGGAGTTACAAGACCATGGCAAGAAATTCCACAAAAAAGCTATCCACTGCTCCGCAAGAGACATATGTATATATAATTTCCCCTGGTGCAGAGAGGCACAGTGACCATCCCTCCCCTTTTCCTGAGAGCATTTACTTTAGAAATCTTGTCATTGTCCGTCTTTCCTTTGCCTCTTGAAATCCTCTTGAAAGACTAAGCAAGCTTCTTGCCAGTTTTACAACCCAGGAATGTTTCCTCAAGGATCTGGGAGCCATCTCTTGAAGACGTAATCAGTACGGAAGACAATGGATTCAAACATACAAATGATCTTGAAGATAGCACAGTACCTGGTAACGTTTAGTTCTGTTGTCCGTGGGGTCACCATGAGTCAGAGCCAACTCTAGGGCAACTAATCACAACAAGGAAGACAGCCCTCATGTATCTGAGAGGGAAGGGCCTAACTCCGTGGGCTCCAAGCTGGAAGACTACCTCCTGTCATCAAGATATAAGAAGTTTATTTTTTCTTTGGCTAAAGGTTAACTAACAAACACTGGTGGCGAACTCCAAAACCAGTTGAATTTAGAATAAACACTGAGTGACAAATGGTGCTGTCAAGGCCACTTGTTGAGGTCTAGTTACGCTTTACCTGGAGAACAGGTATGAAATGGGTTCATCTACTTGGATTTATAAAGGTAAGATTTCTTTCTGTCTATGCAATTTCTTTATCACATTCTGGTTTAACGCTCATTCAGTAATAAACTGTTTTCATTCTCTTCTCCCTTCGTGGAGAGGTTTTCCGGTTCAGGAGCAGGTTTTTTAAAAATTATGTTTCCCTGACACTGGGCTGGCTTGTAACTGAGGTCTTCGGTGAAACAGGCCCTCGGCACGCATCCCCGGGAGCCCTTAACTCTGGGCTAACAGGCCAGGCTGAGGCCCTATCTCAGGCCTGTCCCACGTTTCAGGGACACTTTGCTATCCCCTAGCCCTGTTTCTTTCATTCCTTCTGCAGCTGGGGGATTGACGAGACCAGGTGGACCGGGTAGGGTCTTCACATGGGGGGACCGAGGGGTGCTTGTGGGACTGCTCCCCCCACCCCACCGCCACCCCCCATATACACAGACAGGGCTGCCGAAGTAGGATTCCAGGCTCAAGTAGCAAATCCACATCAGAGCAAAAGGGTGAATTTTCAAGATAAATACTGATGTTTATTCATCCCGGCTGTGACTCAGCAGGGAGGCCAGCACCCCTCCTTCCCCACCCTCATCCCAGGACTGAGATTCCAGCATTGTTTCCTATTCCGTCTCTTCCTTAAAATCAGTCTTTAACTGCAAAGAAGTGGGGGGGGGGGCATTGTCCCTGTGAAACAACATGGGAATTCCCCTGAGCACCTCCAACCCCACCCGTACTTCCCTGTCTGTGTACCCGCAGCATACACTAAGGGTGGTGAGAACATCGCTTTGGTGCGTGGAATTTTTACAAGCACCAAACAGCCGGAAGTGTGGTCCACATTCCAGCAGCCTCCGCATCCCCTGGGGCTGGTTAGAACGCAGACTCTCAGACCCCACTCTGTACCTCCCCGGACCAGAAACTGCATTTTAACAAGACTCTGGGAATTCCATTTCCCCTCCGATGGAAGTTCAGGAAGTTTCCAATCACTCACGACTATAAACAGGCACACGGACATCCTTGTACCCTTGTGCAAGCATTTCTCTAAGGCAGCCTTCTCAACCCTTAGGGCATCAGAAAGCCTAGAGGATGCCTGGAAATTTGCATTTCTAACCAGCTTCCAGGGAGGCCAGAGCTGCTGGTCAGGGGCCAACCAAGGCAGCACTGCTCTAGGGCATGGGGTGCAAACTATGCCCCCAGCTCTGGCCCTGAGCCAAGAGTGGTCTTCAAATTTTTAAATGACTAAAAAAAAAACAAAAGAATAACAGCAGAGTGAAGTGGTTGCAAAAGAGATGGCGCTGGTCCCTTTGGAGTCAGCTGTGACTCATGGGGCTCTCATGTACAACAGAATGAAACGTTGCTGGGTACTGTGCCATCTACATTGTCATTGGCATGTTTGAGTCCATTGTTGGGACTATTGTGTCAATCCATTTCATCGAGAGTTGATTTAGGAAATAATATTGGAGTCATCATTCCCTGTCCTTGAGCATAGAGAATGTGACCCAGCTGGAGCTGGGCTCACAGGGGCTCACAAAGACACATCAACTGCATCCTGAATAAAGACAATACCTAAGATAATCTTGAAAAACATCTTTTAGGGAAGAAAATATCTTTCAGGGAACTTTTCGAATAAACCAATCAAACGGAACACAAAAGACTTTCCACCCTTATCTTTTTCTATCAGCATCCAGTGAATGGAAAATTTCTTGGACCAATGAAGACCCTCCTGACTATCGTTACTGAAACCTGTACCAAAGATCGGTAAGAAAGACAATTCAAAACGTAGGATCACAGTTTCTAGCCAGTCCGTGAAAAGGTGAATCTTTCAATGGTTTTGCCTATTTGTAATGTTAATATATACTGATGACTCTGTAAAGTTCCTTGGACTCGGGCAGACATGGCTGTGGCAGCATGCTGGTCCATTTTCTCTTTCTTGTCTGTTCTGTAATATTTCCTTGGACTCGAGCAGACATGGCTCCGGCAGCGTGCTTGTCCATTTTCCCATTCTTGTCTGTTCTGTAATATTTCCTCGGACTCGAGCGGACATGGCTCTGGCAGCATGCTGGTCCATTTTCCCATTCTTGTCTGTTCTGTAATATTTCCTTGGACTCGAGCAGACATGGCTCCGGCAGCATGCTGGTCCATTTTCCCATTCTTGTCTGTTCTGTAATATTTCCTTGGACTCGAGCAGACATGGCTCTGGCAGCGTGCTTGTCCATTTTCACATTCTTGTCTGTTCTGTAATATTTCCTTGGACTCAGGCAGACATGGCTCCGGCAGCATGCTGGTCCATTTTCCCATTCTTGTCTGTTCTGTAATATTTCCTTGGACTCGAGCGGACATGGCTCTGGCAGCATGCTGGTCCATTTTCCCATTCTTGTCTGTTCTGTAATATTTCCTTGGACTCAGGCAGACAAGGCTGTGGCAGCATGCTTGTCCATTTTCCCACTCTTGCCTTTTTGAATATATGCCAAATAAAACTTTCTCTTTGCTTTACTCAACTTTGTGATGCTTTACCCTGTTTACAACAGAGTTTCCCTTGTTTTCACTGACCTACGACTTTACCAACCACAATGTCTTTTCCTGATGATGTGTGCAAAGTACCCGAGCTGACGGGGCAAGGACCAGAAGGCAGGAGGGGACAGGAAAGTTGGTAACGGGGAACCCAAGAGTGAGAAGGGGAGAGTGTTGACATGTTGTGGGGTTGGCAACCAATGTCACAAAACAATATGTGTGTTAATTGTTTAATGAGAAGCCAATTTGCTCTGTAACCCTTCATCTAAAATACAATTTAAAAAAACCACAAAGTACAAGAGCTGAAGTCTTGCCATCCTCCCTTCTAAGGATCATTCTGGTTCCTAGGAAGAAAGTCCTGGCAATCAATGGCCGAAAACCCCTACAGACAGAGACTTACAGCCAGAAAAACCTAAAATCTTTACCTTCCTGCCCTTTACCAAAAGAGCGTGCTGACCTGCTCAGCGGGCTCCTGAGGCCAGCCTGGGTTACACCTGGACAAATGCCCCCACACACCTTCCCGTCCACTGGCAGCCCTCAGTTTCCATCCCCCAGCCTCTGGCAACACTTGACATGGTCTTGTAAGGGTAAATACAAATTGAAAAGAAGAAAAAATTCAATTCTCTCTGATGCAGAAAAGAAAACAGCATCCCTTCCCTTTCTTAGAGCATTTACCTTAGAAACCTTTTCGCCGTACGTTTTTCCTTTGCCTCATTCGAGAAATCCTCTTGAAAGACTAAGCAAGCTTCTTGCCAGTTTTACAACCCAGGAATGTTTCCTCGAGGATCTGGGAGCCATCTTTTGAAAATGTGATCAGTGTGGAAGACTATGAACTCGAGCATACCAACAGTCGTGAAGATGGCGCAGGACCTGGCAACGGAAGGTCGCCACAACTCGGAGCTGAATCGGTGACAACTAACAACAGGGAAGACAGCCCATGTGTCTGTCTGTGAGAGGGAAAGAACCTAATTCTGCAGGCTCCAAGCTGGAAGACTACCTCCTGTCATAAAGATATAAGAAGTTTATTTTCCCTTTGGATAAAGGCAGTTAACAAACACTAGTGGCTAACTCAATAACCAGGAGAATTTAGGATAAAGAACGTGTGACGAAGGGTGCTGTCAAGTCTTCCTGTTGAGGCCTAGTTATCCTTTCTCTGGAGACCAGGTAGGAAGTGGGTTGCGTCTGCTCGGCTTTATAAAGGATCGGGTCCCTCGCTGTTTATGCCATCTCTTCATCAGATGGTTTGTGATGCATCGCGCTGTGGTTTACTGATTATTCGATTGTAAACTGTTACATTCTCTTCTCCCTTTGTGGAGAAATTTTCTGGGTTGGCAAAAGATTTTGTTCTGTTTTAATTATATTACCCCAACAATCGCACTTTTCTATTTTTGCCAATATGTATTTTCTTTGGTTACCATGAGGTTATTATCCCTCCGTCAATCACTTATATTTTTACTTTGTTTAGGGGGTCTTTTTTCAGATTTATCCATCTTGTTCTTTATGTCTTGTATGGCTGTGTCTTGGTTTAAGAAGATTATTCCAATTCTAAGGTCAAAATCTTGACCTTCCATTCACACACACACACAAAAAAGACTAGACTTATTGGTCTAACAGAGACTGAAGAAACTCCCCCGAACACCCTTGTAACTCAGAACTGAAGGTAGGAAGGGACAGGACAACTGGACGAATGGAAACAGGGAACCTGGGATGAAGAAGGGGAGACTGTTGACACATCACGGGGTTGGCAACCAATGTCCCAAAACAATTTGTGTATTAATTGCTTGATGAGAAACTGATTTGCTCTGTAAACTTTCACCTAAAATACAATTAAAACAAAAATCTTGACCTTCCATTTTTCTTTCCTAATATTTTTATGGTTTTATTTTTTATATTTAGGATTTTTTTTTTTATAAATGACATGAGGAGCGGGTCTAACTTTAATTTTATTTGATAGTACATCTTTAAAAGAAAAAAAAACCATTGCCATGGAGTCGATTCCAACGCATAGCGACCCTATACCAGAAAACCAACCCCCTTGCCATTGAGTTGATTTCAACTCACAGGACAGAGTAGAACTGCCCCATAGAGTTTCAAAGGAGTGGCTACTGGATTTGAACTGCCAACCTTTTGTTAGCAGCTGTAGCTCACAGTAGCTCTTAACCACTATCCCAACAGGGCACCCGTACATCTTTATTCCCTTTATTTGAGATACTACCCTCCTCATGTCTGAAATTCCCATAGATACATGTATTTTTTCTGTACTCTCAATTCTGTCTCATTGATGTTTCTCTCTTCCTGTAACCAGAACAGAGCAGTGTTATTCACTCTGGTTTCACTGTGTGTCTAGATGTCTGCTAAGGCAACTTCTCCTTCTTAGTTATTTCTCAGAACTGTCTTTGTCTTTGTTATACACATACTCTTTCACATTGCCAAATTCCATCAAAAATCTTTTAACATGTACATCGGTCTGGGGAGAACTGACATCCTGATGGTTTCGACTCCTCCCATCTATAAGTGCGTTCTATCTCAGGGTCTGTATCTAAAAGTCCTGGCTATCCCGACCTCCTTCCTCCCATCGGTCAGTTTGTAGCACGGTGGTGGTCTGCACGTTGCTGTGATGCTGGAAGCTGTGCCACCAATATTTCAAATAGCAGCAGGGTCACCCATGGTGGACAGGTTTCAGTGGATATTCCAGACTAAGATAGACTAGGAAGAAAGGCCTGGCAATCTACATCCGAAAATTAGCCCATGCAAACCTTACGGGGTGCAACAGATATAGTGCTGGAAGATGAGCCCCCTAGGTTGGAAGGCACTAAAAATACAGAGTCTGCAACAGTGGACTCAAGCGTACCAACGATCATGAAGATGGCACGGGAATTTTTGTTCTGTTGTGCATGGGGCCACCGTGAGCCGGAACTGACTCAATGACAATTGACAACAATCCTGGCACTCCCTCCTCCCTGCCACCTGTTGAAGGAACCAGGGTTTGCACTGCCAGTCCATGGAAGGGGTGGTGCAGAAGCATCCTGTGGGGAGGAGATGAGGTTGCAATCTGAGTTGAAAGGGTGAGGCCAAGCTTGGCACGTTCAGATGGGTGGTATGAACTAGGGCAACGCGCGTCGAAACAGCAGCTACCATCGCTGACGAACAAAGCCCCGAGCTGGATCTTTGTGGAGGCTCAAAGCCCCTGAGGCTGCTCGTACAGCCCCAGGAAGGAACACCTCTTAGATTTATCTGATGTTCCCTGTAGCCAGGTGAGCAAATCCAAGCCTGCTCCACAGACAGCGCCACCTCAGAAGCAGATTTCTCACGCTCGCAGGAGTCAATGCTGTGAGCCTTTCACAGTGATCTTGCCATCACTCGCTTCGCCGTTCAGAAACGTGAGGTTTTCTGCCTCTTGAGCAGGCCGATGTTTTTATGGCTGACCAGCAGCTGATAGGCATTTATTTATTTTGGCAGAAAGGGTTTTTCGGGAAATGAAAAGTGGACAGAGTTGTTTAGTGTTCTGTCTTTCTGCTGGCTCTGGGAAAGGTTGGAGTGCCCAGCCGCGTCTTGGGGTCCGTGGGGCTGCCGGGAGGAACCCCAGCTCACGGAGGTCCTCACGTGGACTTTTGGGATTTGGTCTTTCTCCTCCAGGGCACTTAGCCACCGTGGCCAGCAGGACCTGGGAAGTCAGAGGGTGTCGGATTTCAGGTACCCGGGCCTCCTGCACAGACGGAGCATGCGCCATCCTCACCAGTCTAGCTGTCCTCCCGCACACCTGGCTCTTGCTGTCACTCGGCCTGAACATCTTCCCCACTCCCCTCCACCTGTGGACATGCTGTGCATGCGTGCATATGTGTCCACATGTATGGGCACAGGAGCATGCTGTAGGCACGTAGTAGTGTAAATGTGTGTGTGCATTTGTGAGTGTATTTATGCATGTGTATGTGTGTGTTTGTGACTGTGTGTACACGTGCAAGTGAGCATCGTACATGTGTGCATAAAGGAGCACGTGTGTCTATGTGTGTGCGCGCACATGTATTTGTGTTTCTGCATGCATGTGTACACGTGTGTATTTGCAAACGTGTGTTGGTACTGTGTGTGTGCACATTTGTGCATATGTGCCCGTGTATTTGTGTGCATTTGTTTATGAGTGTCCACGTGTATATTTGTGTGTGCACACGTATGCACGTATGCA
The DNA here is from genome assembly GCF_000243295.1 of Trichechus manatus latirostris. Classification (NCBI taxonomy): domain Eukaryota; kingdom Metazoa; phylum Chordata; class Mammalia; order Sirenia; family Trichechidae; genus Trichechus; species Trichechus manatus. The sequence continues at coordinate 3,448,111 of NW_004444064.1, forward strand.
CATGTGCACATTGTATTTGTGAGTGTGTGCATGTGGGTGTTTGTGCGTGTGTACATATGCTCATGTGTGTGTGTGCCTGTGTGTTTTGTATATATCTGTGCGTGTGTGCATGCACGTGTGTATTTGTGTGTGCCTGTGTGTTTGTGTGTATTTATACATGTGTGCCTGTGTGTGCCTGTGAGAGTATTTGTGCATGTGTACATGTGTGTTCCAGGAGTTTCTCCATCACACAGGATGGTGTGGGAGTGTGAGTCAAATCCCAGCTCTTGCCAAGGGCAGCCACCCCTTCAGTCGGTGCCTCAGGCCGGCAGAGCTCCCACACAGGGCACCCTGCCCCTGGAAAGGGCTCCGCTTCTCCCCACTTGGAGGGCCAGGCTGCCTTGTGGGTGAGAAGGAGCTGGTTTCCCCCGAGCAGCCGCCTGACTTCAGCCAGGTCCTCTCTCTTGTTTAATGACAAGCGAGTGCTTGCAGGGCCTCAGAGGTCAATGACGATTTAGAAGACTGGGCTCCCAGCAGCCCTGGCCTCCGTGGGCTGACGAGGCAGCAACGCCTGTAGGAGTCCGGTGGGAGATGCAGGCCTGGGGACTGGCCGGTACTTTCTGGGCGCCGCTAATGGAGACAGGGTGGAGGTGCCCGAGGCATCTCCTGCTTTCTTGTTTTCTTTTTAATTTTCTGATTAGTGTTTAGAAGACTCCAAGTCCCAGGACAAAAATGTATTTTTGGAAATTTCAAAAGCCATGACTCTTTATCAGCAATTAATTTTCTTGCAAAAGAGACAGATGAGCGTTACTCTGAGCAGCCTGCCTGCCCCTCGTCCTGGTGCCCTTGTTGTAGGAGAAAGTTTGGGGGAAACGTGCTTCTCTGGTTGGAAAGTGGGAGGCTGTATCCGTTTCCGGCGGCTACTGTCACAAAGCACGGCACACCGGGAGGCTGACAGCAGAGACTTACCATCTCACAGTTCTGGAGACAGAAGTCCAAATCAAGGTGCTGGCAGAGCCAGGCTCTCTCCGAAGGCTCTGGGGGAGAATCCCTCCTTGTCTCTTGCAGCTCTTGGCAGCCCCAGGTGCTCCTTGGCTCTTGGCGACATCGCTCCAATCCCTGCCCCTGTCTTCACTTGGCCTCCCCCCCGCCCCCGTGTGTCTGTCCTCTCCTTGTCTCTCTTATAAAGACACTTGTGATTGCATCGGGCCCCCCTGGATAATCCAGAATGATCTCCCCATCTCAAGAGCTTTAACTGAGCCACTTCTGCAAAGATCCTTTTCCCGAATAAGGTCCCACTCACAGTTTCTGGGGAGTTGGATGTGGATATCTGTTGGAGGGCCTTTTCTCAGCCAGTCATAAGCTGTGAACAAGAAAGTTTTCTCCCCAAATATCCCACAGCCGATCTCACATCACACTCCCTGGATGTGGACCTGGAAGAAGGACAGAGGGGCTGGTGGAGGCGGGTCTGTAGCGGTGGGGTGGGGAGGGCACGGGCTGCAGGAGGGAGCATGGGCACTGCTCACAGGCTTCCGGAGGGGAAGCCTATCCCGGCCCTGGTCTGCCGTTTGCCTCCCAGCTGTATGGGGCGGAGGGGGCAGCCGTTATTGAAGACATCAGGCCCAGAGGCCAGGTGGCCCTGCTCCCCCAGTCCCCTCTACCCCCGTCTGAAGAGACCTTCCTCTCTAAATGCCCAGGACTCCCCAAAGGCTCCGCCACATAACATTTGCGCTCCACATGGAGGGCCCTCGAGACATGATTTTGCAACTCTCTCCTTCTGTTTATAAAGAAGATTTCCATTTCCCTAACACTCTGTAAACACGCGGGACAAGGGGCTCAGCTGCGTAATTGCGGTTTGCGTTGACCCTCAGCAGTTGGGAACAGTTGGGGACAGTGGCAAACAGCGTGCTCCCAGCCCCAAGGTCTGGGACGGAAGCGGAGAGTGGAGGGGAACACTTGCCCCTCACCTGTGACTGCGCACGGAGGAGGCTGCAGAGAGGCCTTGTCACTGGGCCTGGACGCCAGAGCGCAGCGCCCTCGCCAGAGCAGGCTGGGGGCAGCCAGGGACAGGAAGGGACTGGGGGGCCTGTCCGGAAGTTGCATTTCACTCAGACACCCTGATCTCACTGAGACTGCGTCTCTGCTGGGGTCCGTTCTGCCATGCTCATGCATGAGCACGCGTGTGTGTGTGTTATTGCTAGCTGTTGTCGACTCCAACTCATGGCGACCCCAGGGGTGTCAGAGTAGAAGGGTGCTCCCTAGAGTTTTCAATGGCTGATTTTTTGGGAAGTAGATCACCAGGTCTTATTTCCAAGGCACCTCTGGGTGGACTTGAACCTTCAACCTTTCGGTTAGCAGCCAAGGGTGTGAGCCATTTGCACCACCCAGGGACTCCCACGGAATTCTTTTACTGTTGTTAGCTGCTGTCAAGTTGATCCGACTCACAGTGACCCCACGTGTGCAGAGTAGAAGGGGCCCATAGGGATGGGTTTTCTTTTTTAATTATTTTTTTTATTTTTTAATTTTTTTATTGTACTTCAGGTAAAGGTTTACAGAACAAAGAGTTTCTCATGAAACAGTAGTACACGTATTGTTTTATGACATTGGTTAACAACCCCACGACATGTCAACCCTCTCCCTTCTCGACCTTTTTTTTTTTTTTGGTGAAAATATACATAGCCAAAGATACACCATTTCAAAAATTTCTACGTGCACAGTTCAGTGATATCAACTACGCTCTTCCAGTTGTGCTGCCATTCTCACTTTAGATGAAGGTTTACAGAAGAAAATAGTTTCTCATTAAACAGTTAGTACACATGTTGCCCTATGACAACGGTTAACAACCTCACAACACATCAACACTGTTCTCATTCAACCTTGGGTTCCCTATCACCAGCTTTCCTGTCCCCTTCTGCCTTCTGGCCCTTGTCCCTGGACTGCTGTGCCTCATTAGTCCCATTTGGTTTCTCCATAGGGTTTTAAAGGCTGTGATCTTTCAGGAGCAGATTGTCAGGCTTGTCTTTCGAGGCATCTCTGGGTGGATTCAAACCACCAACCTTTCAGCCGATAGTCAAGCGCTTAATCGTTTGCATCACACGGGGACCACCACACATGTGCACACGTGTGCAAATGTTCTCAGGGGAAGCCTTGCACACCTGTCACTGTCCTGCGTGAAGTATCCTTGCCTGGCTCCATCTCTCCCCTTCTCTCTGCCTTCCTCCCCACGCCGGGCTGGCCTTGTGCTAACATGGGGGGGGGGTTGGGGCCGCAGGCTGACCACGGCTTGTCCGGGCCACTGCTCCTCACAGCCCTCTATGAGGAGGGAGAGCCAGGAGGGCTGGGGAGCACAGTGAATGGCAAATGTCAAACAGCCCCAGGGAAATAGTTCCCATACCCTGTCATGCCCCGGGAGACCAGGACGGGCGCCGGGAGTCCCTGGGTGAGGACAAGCGCCCTTTGTGTGTTGGGCAGCTGCGGCCCCAACAGCAACGCTGAACCGGCCGTCTGGCCGCCCGGCTGCCCCGGAAACAAGAGTTCTCCGCTTGTCCCCTCAGCACCTATGACCCAGCCTCTCATTACCCCAGCCCTGTCCGTGGGCCTCAGGGGAAGCCCAGGACCCCGGCAGCAGGCGGGGTCGCTTCCCCCAAGTAGAGCATTCTCAGGCCAGGAGAGGATAAAGACTGTCCCAGGATCTGAGCTGGAGCAATATGCAAGGACTGCAGACCCCAGCAGGCCTGCGGAGACCCTCCATGCCCGGAGCGGGGGAGCAAGGATTGGCGGGACAGGGGCTCTGCACCCTCCCCGTCCCGGTGGAGCCCCTCCCGTCCCACTGGAGCTCCTCCTGTCCCAATGGAGCCCCTCCCGTCCCAGTAGAGCCCCTCCTTGTCCCAGTGGAACCCCTCATTGTCCCGGTGGAGCCCCTCCCAGTCCCAGCGGAGCCTCTCCCGTCCCAGCGGAGCCCCTCCCATCCCAGCAGAGCCCCTCCCATCCCAGCAGAGCCCCTCCTGTCTCCGTGGAGCCCCCCATTCAGCTCTGGCAGCCGCGGACGTTTCCTTGGCTTGTAAATGAAGCCTCGTGTGCTGGCTTCTCCCTGTGTATACGGGATTGTTTCACATCTGTCCTTCTCTTTTCTAAGATGCCCCTCAGAAGGGATTAGGATTAGGACCCATCCTACTCTGATATGATTTCATTAACTTAACTATTAATGTCTGTACAGAAAACCCCTCTTTCCCCAAACAAAGTCATATGCACTGGCCCGGGGGTAGGACTTCAACACATCTTGGAGGACATGATTTAGTCCATAACAAGGCTCCCCAGATGAATAAGTCTCCCCAGGTGAACAAGGCTCCCCAGGTGAACAAGGCTCCCCAGGTGAACAAGGCTCCCCAGGTGAAGGATATATGAGCTTCTTTCCGTTGTTCTTGCAACATTTTGATAATTTTAAAATAGTTTTGAAGTAAAAAATAAAGCAATTCCTCACATGGCTGGTTTTGGCTGGTTTCCAGAGTGCCCTCTGCCTTCTGGGTGCCATGATCCTCAGAAAACAGTGCCAGAGGGTTCCAGAGAGAGAGAAGGGCTGCTTCTCCTGGTCGGCACACACAGTTTTGGACATTGGGGCCAGCAGGTGGGGTGGCCGACACCTGCACACTCAGCCCTTTCACGGAGGCTGAGTCAGAGGGGTGGACACTGCAGGGCAAATCAGCCTCTGTTCTAACCAAGTCTGGACCCCTCCCTGTGCCCCCCACCCACTCACAAAGCACCCACCTTGGGGGCTCCTGGGCCAGAGACACCTGTCTGCTGTCCCTTTGTTGGGCTGGTTTGCGGCCTGACATTACACCTTTCAGCTGAAAGCCTGCCCCACCTGTTGGCCCCACAGCCTTGCTGTCCACATGGCCACTTCAGAAACCAGATGGGACGTGCCACATTCATCACACCAATGTGAGCCAAGCTCAGGGGCCAAGATGGGCTCGAGGACCCCTCTCCTCAGCCCTCAGTGGCCACGGCCTCCAGGGGCACATGGGCTGGAGCTGGGGGGCATCAGGATGACATCTCTAAGCAGGCCCTATCCCCCTGATGGTCACTTCTTAGAAATACACATTGCCAGGCCCTATCCCAGACCCCTGACGTCCAGGGAGGGTGGGAAGCAGAGTGGATTCCCACGGGGGAGTAGGGGCCCCAAGGCCTTGTGACCCCCCCACCCCGCCATGGTGGGAGCTTGGGGGTGGTGGCTGTTGCCTTCCCCATTTTCCAGGATGTTGGCATGGTCACACCCAAGAGATAGGCAGGGGTGAGCGTCTCCAGGTACTCGGGACGCCAGTCCACAGCTGCTGCCTGCAAGCCCCATTGACTGTTCCTGGGGTTGAATCGTGTCCCCCAAAATACATATTGAAGTCCTAACTTCTGTACCTGTGAATATGAGCTTGTTTGGAAATAAGAGTTTTCTTTTGTTATGTTGACGGAGTCATTCTGGAGGAGGGTGGGTCCCAAACCTAATCCCTTCTGAGCGGTGTCTTATAAAGGAGAGAGCAGACAACACCAAGAGACGCTCACAGAGGGAGACGCCATGTGACGTCGGAGGCAGATGCATCTATAAGCAGCAGAGGACACCCGGGATTGCAGCAGCCACGGGAACTAGGAGAGAGGCGCCCAGAAGCAATCCACATGCTGAGGACCTGATTTGCACTCCCTGCCTCGCAATCTGTGAGAGAATACACTTCTGTTCTTTAAAGCCACCCCCCGGGTGGTACTGTGTTACAGTAGCCCCAGGACATAAAACAGTCGGAGTGCTGGCCAGTGGAGATGGGACTGTGGAACGCAGCACGGTGGCCTGGCCTCGTGAGGCCAGAAGAAGGCATTCTGAAGACAAGATATGAAGCAGCCATTTGCAAAAGCCAGCGTGATCATGACCCCTGAAGACAGAGTGGGCAGCCGGCCACAGCCTTCTGCTCTGTGCTACAGAAGACGTGACTGGGATTCGGCCCTGGCCGGCCAAGGAAAGGGGAACGAGGGCCAAGGAACGGAGAATGAGGGCCGAGGAACCCAGTGTTGAGGGCCGAGGGACCCACAGTCAAGGGCTGAGGGACTTAGGTTGAGGACTGAGAGACAGGATGGAACAAGGCTGGAGGGGCACAAAGAGGCCTCGCTGAGCAGGGATCACTTCCTCATTGCACTCCTTGTCCCCTCACCTTGCTTAGATGCTGTTGTTGTTGTTAGGTGCCATCAAGTCGGTTCCGACTCATAGTGACCCCATGCACCACAGACCGAAACACTGCCTGGCCCTGCGCCATCCTCACAATCGTTATGCTTGAGCCCATTGTTGCAGCCACTGTGTCAGTCCATCTCCTTGAGGGTCTTCCTCTTTCTCGCTGACCCTGTGCTTTATCAAGCATGATGTCCTTCTCCAGCAACTGATCCCTCCTGACAACATGGTCAAAGTATATAAGATGTAGTCTCGCCATCCTTGCTTCTAAGGAGCATTCTGGTTGTACTTTTTCCAAGACAGATTTTGAGACAGGCTCTTTTGGCAGCCTGTGGTATATTCAATATCCTTCGCCATGAGATACCCTAGGACGACTAAGTGTGTTAGTGGATGTGCTCTCTCAGGACGGCACTGCACGCCGTTGTGCTCCTGTGATTAGAGCCGTGGAGGGAAAAGTGGGGAGGGCCCGAGGCTTGGAGCCTGGGCCACCCCGAGGGAGGACGTCACCCAGAGGTGCTCTGCTGGGCTTAGTCAGCTGGGCCCGTGAGGACGTGCCAGAGGCTGGTCCATGAGGTTTGGAACACCACCCTTAGTGGCACAGCACACATGTGTCTGGGCTGAATGTCAAGCAGCTGAAGGTCAAGGCCAATAATCGGTCAAAACCGAATAGCACCCTTCTGGAAGGACTACCTAGAGTAGAAGAACACCCCTGGAACTTTAGCAGCATTGAATTAATCATGACGACAGTTACGTCATTAATCATCAATAACCACCAGGTGTTAATGTCTACCATTCCGGGGCAGTCACTGCCCTCCTCAGCCCCACCAGCCCCCAGCTCACCCCCTCAAACCCCCACCCTCCCTTGGGCTCTACACTGTCAGGAAAAGTGGGCTGGCTGGGCCAGCACAGGTCACCATGAGCGGCGTTGCTTGCCCCAAGGGTGGACACTTTCCTCCTTGCTACCTAAACCAGGTATGGATGTGCCCTCTCGATCCCTGTGGGCAGACCTGGTGGTGATGTGGCCCCTGCACCCTCAGTGTGACACTCCCCCAAATGGCCATCAGGAGGTGCTTCCGGAAGCAGCAGTGTGAGGCTGGCCTCACTCACGTACTTTGCTGCTCCCACATTTGCTCGTCTCTTCCCCATGGACAACGCAGGACGAAGCTGCAGGGCTGTGGGCTTCAGGTGGCATGCTGCTCCTGGACGGCACCACCCTCTGCCTCCCCCGTGGGCCCCAGCCACAGATCCTCCCTGGAGTTGGGGTTGTGTGTCTATATAGGGGCTCAAGGAGGCCAGGACTACCGTGTGGCCCTCCAAGGGCGGGACCCCAGAGAGGGCATGCCCAGCACTCTGCTGGTGCCCCTTCTACTTCTCGGCTGCTTCCCAGGACACCTGGAGGCAGCACGGCCACGTCTTCCCACCTGCAGGGTAAGTGGGTGAGGCTGCCCACCTTCCTGCAATGACAAGAGGTGGAGCTGAACCCTTTCCGGCCCCGCAACTCAGAGGGTCCGAGGTAGCCCACATCCATCCCACAGCCCCCAGGGACAGCCAGGGGAGAGTTGAGCCCCCCGCCTCATGCCCCCACTGGACCATCCACAGCGTGGGGCCCGTTGTTCTGACTGCCTACTCTACCAGCCGCTCAGAGCCAGCCCAGCTCTGTGCAGACAGCAGCTGGCCTCACCCCGTCTGCGGCCGGCCAGTCACACGGGACCGGACACCGCACACGTGGGGAACGCGTCAGGCCTCTAGGAGCTGAAGGAAGCACCGTTCAGAGCTGATGGGTTCTCCACACCTGGCCGAGCCCAAAGTAGGACGTGGCCGCAAGCTTGGCTTTGATGCAGGAGCCCTGCCCTCTGTGCCTATTTAAAGTGTGACCACTGCCCCTCAAGAAAGGCCGGCGGAGGTGGGACTATGTGTGGGGACAGTCCCCAGGGACGCATCATGGCGGCTGGGACGTGGCTGGCAAGAGATGAGACAGGCTTGGCCCAGGGCCAGACGCTTCCTCTGAGTGGGTGGCTGGCTGCTCAGTTGCATATTTTCAGGGAAGAAGAGGCCCAAGGACTGCGTCCCTGGCTGTTTGTGAAACTCCGGTGTCTGAGGAAGCATCTTCACACAATCCGCTCCGTGGGATGCGGTGCAGAAAGGCCGGAATCACAGAGCCCCCTCCCCACCCCAGCAGGTCAGCTTGCACTTCGTCCCTTCTCCTACTAAGCAAACAGCAGCCATAGAATGGGGAGGCCCAGGACGGCGCATCATATTGGTGCTGCCGCTGGCTCTGTCACACACGGCCCTGAGCTGGGCAGAGACGCCTGGCTCCTCAGGGCCGAGGGTTCATGGCCTCGGCCCCATCCTCCCCTTCAGTTGTCTGACCTGGCCAGGCACAGTGGGTCTGTGGGGTGATGCAGCATGGCCCCCTGGGCTCAAGTGAAAACCAGCCGCAGCCCTGGGCAGCAGCCAGGAGGGGCTCAGGGGAGGTCAGAGAAGGGGTCGCCCCATCCACACAGGCTCAGTGGTAGATGAGTCAGGGAGCCCCTGGTCTGCCCAGAGCCTTCCTGCCAGCCACGGGGCTTAGATCCACCCTGAGTCATACATGAGTGGTGCCTGTGTCCATGACCACTCCTGGTGTGGGTGGCCCTGGGCCACGCCCCTCCCTCTGAAGGTCAGCTGGCTGGACCGAAGGCTCTGCATCCCAACCTCAAAGTGTCCAGGGCCTGCGGGCTTAGCCCAGCCTCCTGGGGCTGGAGCAGTCACACACTGAGCCCAAGCATCACCACGTGAGTGGCAGAATCCAGGCCAGCCCAGCTCCTGGCCGGGGTGAAGGCTTCTGGAGCCTAGGAGAAATCTGTTCAGCCGAGCTCAGGCATTCGTGACCTTTGGCCTGAGGGCATGTGATCCGGGAGGCTGGTGCCTAGGCAGGCAGGACAGTGCCCGGAGGACACCGCGGGCCTGGGGCATGTGCTGGGGAGAAGCAGGGCCACCTCTGACGTCCCCTTCAGGGGCCTGGGGCTATGGTGCGTGGGGTGAGCTGTGAGCTGGGACTGTGGCACCGCTTCCCAGGACACACACAAAATGTGCTTCGAGCAGCACTAGGGCACGGCAGGAGTGCCCCAAGGGTCAGTCCCCTCCCCTCCCTCCTCCCACAGGCACAGTTGAGGGCTCTTATAAAGTGTCAATTCCCTGGGGGCAGCACCTACAGACCCCCACTCATTCTCAGACTTCTCAGACCAGCTGTTTAGTCTCACAGGGACTGCCCACCCCCTCACGTGTGACAGAATACTGAGGATCGGCTACGAGGCATGTGTGAGGGGTGCCCCAGGGAACAGGACGGACATGGGGAGACGTAGAACAGTTGCCGTGGAGTCGACTCTGACCCGTGTGACCCCGTGTGTACTGAGCTCAACTGTGCTCCATAGGATTCTCGGTGGCTGATATTTTGGAAGTGGGTCACCCAGCCTTTCTCCCAAGGCACCTCTGGGTGGACTTGAACGGCCCACCTTTCATTAGCACCAGCCAGGGACCCCAAAAGACCTTCCCCTAAAAACAGAGCAAGAGGAAGCAGCTGCACAGGAAGCAGAGGCGATTGGGTGGGGGCAGCACCGGGTGCCATGTCCGGCAGCGCAGAGGCTGCTGTTGACTTTGTCCAGATCATTTGAGTGATGGGGCGGGGGGACGAGATGACATAAGGAGTCGACGGGAGGGAGACAGTAGGGGCTGTGCTTCTGGGAAGCAGAGCTCCGGGAGGTGGGGGATACTGTAGGTCAGGGTCACTTGAAGTTGTCTGGCTTGTTTTGCTTTGTTTGTGGGATGAGAAGTAGGAGATGTGCTTAAGCAGGAGAGAAGAGGAATGGATGGTGAGGGACTGGCCGGAGGAGGCGGGACCAGAGGGACCTTGGCAGGCAAGGGCTCATGGATGGGGAGGGAGACGTGGGGGTGCAGGCAGCTGAGAGGTGACTGGCGGCTTCCGGGACAGGTGGCAGACGCAGCCTCTGGAGGCACGGAGGGCCAGCCCAGGGGACAGCGCTCAGGGTCTTTGCCCTCTTGCGGGTTGTATTCACGACTCTCCCTTGAAATCAGACGACTTGCATCTGCGGGAGTCTCGAGGTACCCAGCTGCTTGATGGGGGTGGTTTACACTCAGGGCAGGGGGTCCCAGACAACTGCCACGGAGAGAGAGGGGCCCAGGCGGTGATGGTAATGAGAAACCACAGCGTTTAGGCTGGACAGAGAGGGAGGTGGCGGCAAGAGGGGCTGAGCGATGATGGAGAGCTGGCCTCGAGCGGCCCAGGGGCAGGTCAGAGGGCTGGAGGGTTGGGGGGCCACATGTCCCGAGCAGGGACGCTCCAGGGCATGGACAATCCTTGTGCTCCGGCTTGGCACTGGATAGCATGCAAAGCGATGTCCTGACGTTCTCATGCCCTGAGTTTCCCAAATGCACGAGCTGCAGACGGAAAGCTGTGGTTTGTAGAAAGATATCCGGCTGGATCACAAACATTCCACTCTGTAGGTCTCACCCAAGAGAGGCTCTCAGACACCACAAGTGGCCCGGACAGACCAGCAGCTGTGGGAACTCTCTCCCAGACCCAGGACGGCCCCACCCCGGGGTCAGTGGGGTCACCAGAGACCTCGGAGCGCAGAGCGGTTGTGAAGTGGGGATGGCTCAATTCTCCTCCACAGAGGAGTGTCGGGGGCAGAGTACTGGACTGGGGTCAGCCAGCTCAGTTCCAGTCCCAACTTCAGCTAAAAATGCCTAATCGTCGTACATGTATCTGTATATCTGCATCCGTAAAACCAGGTGATTTCTAAAGCCCCATCTGATTCTGTCATCCTCTGACCCCAATTATCAGTGACAGCCCCTCGCTCTTCCCAGGGATACCCCGCCTACTCGATCTGCTCCGTGTCTAGCCCTGCTTTCTAGATGTGTGTTCTGTGGTCTTCTTACACGGCCGCCCCACTGAGCAGTGAAGACCCGTGTGCAGAGAGAGGCTGGGATGAGACGTGGGAAGAGAGACAGAGGTGGGGGAGAGACACAGAGAGACAGAGAGGAAGAAGGGAGAGAAAGTGAGAGGACAGAGAGAGGAAAGGAAGAGAGAGAGAGAGAAAGACAGAAAGAAAGAGGGAATGAAGGCAGAGAGAACGTATCAGAGAGAGACACAGAGGGGGTAAGAGAGAGGGAGGAGGGAGGGACAGAGGGAGGGACAGACAGACGGAATGAGAGAAGGAGACAAAGACAGACCGACAGAGACAGACACAGATAGATGTTAAGGACCAGTGGGGATGGGGAGAGGCCCAGGTCTCAATCATCTATCCCCACTCTGGGTGTTTGGCTGTAAAATCCAGAACGCTCTTCCCATTAGCCCAAGCGGTTCTAGTCCAGGGCGCAGACAGCACGTGGACAAGGAGGGCATCCACCTCCAAGCGCTCTTCCTTGCTGCCATTGAGCTGATTCTGTTACAGAGTAGGACTGCTCCATAGGGTTTTCTTGGCTGTAATCTTTACAGAAGCAGATTGCCAGGCCTTTCTTCTGTGAGGCTGCTGGGTGGGTTCTAATTGCCAACCTTTAGGCTAGCAGCCGAGCACACACTGTTTGTGCCACCCAGGACCCTCTATGCAGGGACTTCTAAGAGCTCAGAAGGGTGGCCGCAGGTGAGCACCAGCCCAGGCCAGGCATTTGGCAAGACTTCACCATGAGTTAGCCTTACAGCGTTTTAATATTCAGTATTTGAAATAAATTCCATTTTGACTTAACCTTGAGCATTCTATGCCCTTTGGCGCTGTTTGGAGTTTTGATTCTAAACCCCTTAGGAAACATTTGCCCAGATGTGATGACCTTGTCAGGAAGGTTCCACAGAGAAGGTGCTCTGGCAAGGGCCTCCCAAGACTCCCCACGACTCAGACTCCTGCATCGTCGGCTCCTGGCCTCAGCACATGGTCCGTCCCAAGGAGACGGCTGAGACCTCGTGGCGCGCATGCCTGCACCAGTCTGCAGGCACACCTCTCAACCACAGCTGGCTTCATGTCCTTTCTTCTTTCAACTTTCGAGACATTGTTTGTAGTCATGGTTTTGCAGCATGTTGGTGTCACCTGCTTCACTAGCCAAAAATAACCAAACCCTTTTGCCGTCGAGTCGACTCCGACTCCTAGTAACCCTATAGGACAGAGTAGAACCACCTCATAGGGTTTCCAAGGAGCACCCGGTGAATTTGAACTTCCAACCTTTTTGTTAGCAGCCGAACTCTTAACCACTACACCACCAGGGTTCCCCAAATTTTGAAGTGGCATCTGTAGACATAATTTTATTGTATTTCTCTTATGATAAATGCCTTTGTTGACACATTTCCATCAATTAACAAAATGGTGAGAAGGGATATTTCAAGTAATTTTAGATTAGTTTTTCTTAGAAATATATATACGTCTGTCATAGCTTCTAAATTTGTTTCAGCAACTGCATGTTGACAATTATTTTCTGTGTCATCAGACCTATTCTCTATTAAATGTATGAAAACCACATTATGAGTCTGTTGGTAGTTGCTATCAAGTGGATTCCAACTCATGGCGATCCTATGCGTGCAGAGTAGAACAGCTCCGTAGAGATTTCAAGGCTGTGAACTTTCAAGAGCAGATCGCCAGGCCTGTCTTCTGAGGGGCCTCTGGGTGGGTTCCAACTGCCAACCTTTTGGCTAGTAGTCAAGTGCTTGATCATTTGCACCACCCAGGGAATAAAAGGAACTTGGAAAAATACTAAGAACGGAAGCAACTCAGTACTTACAGCAATTCTCCTTATAAGTTCTGCAGGGAGGAAGGAGCTGGCTTTCATCTAAGAGCACCCACAGAGCACAGCCTCTGCCTGCCTTTCACAGTCAACCACCATTGCTCCCTGTATCCAGTCTCCACCCAGAAGACTTCAGATGACACAGGCTGACACCCAGGACACACCACTCTCTATGCCCAGAAGAAAGGGAAAAAAGAGAAAAGAAATGGGCGAGATTTTTTAAATTATGAAACTGCCATGTTCTAGTTCATATCAATAAATTTTTAAATCGAGATTAAGTGGATGACTCAAGTAGAAATAGAAAGCCTAATTAGTCTAACGGGGAAACAGAAAATGCAGAATCATGTCTCTCTCTTGCAGAGAGATTACCTATTGCTTAAAAACCACTGAAACTCACATAAAACTGTCTGACCTGATGCCTTTTTTAAGGACAAATCTTCAACTAGCTTCTTTTCTGCTGCACACTTAGCACTCGATACAGGTGAGCTGTCATTAAGAAGTACTATTGTTCCCAGACACAAAAAAAAGACAAAAGCATCACAATTCATTTTGTGTGTCTAACCAAAAGCCTTAAAAATAAACAATGGCAAGAATAACACACACTTCTCTCACCTTCACACACTCTCTCATCCTCACACATGCCCTCACACACATCACATACACTCACACACAAGCTGATAGGCTAAGAAGACCAAATATGGACATAATTTCTCTGTTATGGGTTGATGCATGTTCCCTTGAAAGACGTATTCAAGTCCTAAACCCTGGTATCTGTCAATGTGACCTTGTTTGGAAATATGGTCTGTCTTAGTCATCTAGTGCTGCTCTAACAGAAATATCACAAGTGGATGGCTTTAACAAAGATAAATTTATTCTCTCACAGTCTAGTAGGCTACAAGTCCAGGGGAACGGTTTCTCTCTCTGTTGGCTCTCGGGGAAGGTCCTTGTGATGCATCAGTCTTCCCTTGGTCTCGGAGCGTCTCAGTGCAGGAACCTCAGGTCCAAAGGACGCGCTCTGCTCCCGGCACTGCTTTCTTGGTGGTATGAGGCCACCATGTGTCTCTGTTCACTTATTTCTTTTATATCTCAAAAGAGACTGGCTTAAGACACTATCCAATCTTGTATCTCTCATCAGTATAACTGCTGCTAATCCATCTTATTAGATCACAGTGATTGAATTTACAACACATAAGGAAATCACATCAAATTACAAAATAGTACACAATCATACAATAGTGGGAACCACGACCCAGCCAAGTTGACAGATATTTGGGGGGACACAATTCAATCCATGACAGGGTCTTTGAAGATGTAATTAGTTCAGTTTTAACATGAGGTCATAAGCGAGTAGTGTGGGCCCTAATCCAATATGGCCGGTGTTCTTATAAAAACAGAAGAGGCCCAGAGAAACAGATGCAGAGGAAAAACAGCTACGTGACGACCGAGGCAGAGACGGGAGTGATGCAGCCACAAGCCAAAGAACGCCTGGGGCCATCAGAAGCTGGACAGACAAGGAAGGATCCTCCCCCAGAGCCTTCCGAGGGAGCATGGCCCTGCCAACATGTGGATTTCAGACTTCTGCCCTCCGGAACAGTGAGACAATAAATTCCTCTTGCTTTAAGCCCTCAGTTTGCGGTGTTTTTTAAGGCAGCCAAGGGACGTTCAGACGTGTCCCTGATGCCTGGTGAGCCAGATCTGTTTACTCACCTGCGGCACTGCTGCAGACATTGGTGAGTTAGCCCAGCCCTCCCCTGGAGGGCAGGTGGCTGGCCTCTTTCCCCTGTGCTTCCAGGGCCCCCGTTCGCCCAGTGACTGTAGTTTTTGTCTAATTCTGCCTTGGAGAGAGCAGAACTGTTCACCTCTGTGTCCCAGCACCTGGAGCAGGCAAGACAGAGGCCCTCAACACATTTCTAGGATGAATGAATGAACGTCACTCAGATCTCTGATACTCTTCCTTATGGGACGTCTGAAACGTGCAGAGTGCATTAGCCGTCTTGCTCTGGATGGGAGGAAGCCAGCACCACTTAGCCCAAAGGGCAGTTCACGATGAAGCTCCCAGGAGGGCACAGGCCCAAGGCAGGGGTGCTGGACCCCAGGTCTGAGTGACCGCTGGGCCCAAGTGCCGCAGGAGGGGCCTGGAAGAGCCTCCTTGCCACCTCGTGTCTGCCCTGTCTTTGCATCTGCTTCACTCCCTTCTCTCTCTACAGACCTGCTGTCCACCCCGTTTCCTGCCTCCACCCCGCCCAGCTCACGTGTCCCCTCTCCTCCATGCAGGGGACTGGGCCATCGCACTCCCAACCCCTAGTCCCTGGCTGGGCTCTGTTTGGCTCAGCTGGGCCAGGAGCTTCCTCTGTACCCATTGGTGGTTCATGAACATGGTTCACCTCAGTGCGAGGACGACCAGGAAGCGGGAGCAAAGGCACCTCAGAAAGCGGGCAGGGTGGGCAACCACAGCAAACAGCGGGCGTCCACCACACACAAGGATCTCGTGAAGACGATTTGCAAACTGAAAGATAATTCGAAGGACGAGAGAAAGGAGCGACTGAAGTCCCAGAAGCACCCAGCAGTCAGTTTGAGGTAAACGTTGCCCACCCTTTCATAGCTACCAGAGTCACTTTTACAGGTGTGCAACCACACTCTCCAGGTCACCTGAGGCCAAAGGGTCCCAGACATGTGTGTGTCCTCCTTCTAGAAGCCCACTCAGAGCCCACACAGGACACGTGGGCAAGTGTTAAGCTCTCGGTGGGACAAACGATACCAGCAGAAGCAACTTGGCAGCACAACTCCGGACCCAGGTCACCGGCTCCCCACCTCCAGGGGTCTCGGATATGAATGTCAGATCTTCCCATTGAAAGGGATTCTGCATGCAGCCTACCCGTGCATGGTGCTGTCTTGGTTTCTTAGTGCTGCTGTAACAGAAATACCACATGTGGGAGGTTTTAAAGAATCGAAATTTATTTTCTCACAGTTCAGAAGACCAAACTCACAGAGTGTGGGTCTAGCAGAAGGCTCTCTGTCCACCATGGGAGAAGATCTCTGTTCTTCCAGCTTCTGCAGCCTGGTTGGTGTTCCTCCCGGATCTCCACGTGTCATCTGTCTTCCGCTATTGGTGCCTGCTTTTCTCGGTGTCTAATCTACTCTCTCTATATCTCAAAAGTGATTGGCTTAAGACACACCCCAAGCTAACACGACCTCATGAACCTAACAAAGAAAATGCTGTTTCTAAATGGGATTATATTCACAGGCATAGGGGTTAGGATTCCAACACATATTTTGAGAGACACAATTCAGTGTGTAACAGTGCCTCCTTGAGTATCAGCAAAACTCAATCTTGGGTGTCGTTCCAAGATGGAAACCCCAACCCCCGCCTCCCCATGTTTCCATTGACGCAATCAGCTGCCAAGCTGCCTGGAGACAATGCTTCGAGCATGAACAGCAGCCTGTGTGGAGACACAAACACACACTCTGACATTTGCCCAAGTTTGGACCACAGAAGGTCTGTGGGAGGCATTCCCACACTCTGTTGCTCGGGACAGAACTCCACCAACTGGATCAGCTCCGCCCTGCCCCCCTGCCTGCACCACGCTGCTCCTGTGCCCACGGTTCCCCTCCAAGCCAGACCCTGCCCCTGGGATTCTGGCCACCCAGAGACAGCAGAGGCTGAGGGGTTCCAGGGCATCAGAAAAACCATCCCCGGGGCAGAAAACTCACCCTCTGGAGGCAGAGGCAGGGCGGCCAAGAGCTGGCCACATTTATGTACTGGGGACCCAGGAAATTGACACATGACTTTTTGAGTCACCTGCATTTGGGTGCCCCGATTTTTGTGGTTTTGAACTGAAATGTGTTGGACTCCTCGCCCGAGCCTCTGGTGTAGGAAGTAGCTAACTGCCAAGGCGTCAAGCGCAGCAGCGGCCTCTTCACACCCCCAGTCTTGCCCCCTGTTGGATTTCACCCAGTGGGAGAGGCGCTTACACCCGAGGAGAGGTCCCACTGGGGCACCGTGGGGTGGGGTGGGGTGGGGTTCCCAGGTGGAGCCCTCAACCCCATGTCCCTCGCACCTACCCCTGGAAAGTGGTCTCACCCACACAACTCACACCCCTGCTGCTGCTCAGAACTCAGCGGCACGAGATGCCCACGGACCTGGGCTGAGTGACCAGGTGAGCTCACCCTGGGGAGACGCCTGGGTACGGGAGGGAAGGGGGCAGCTCTGCTTCCAGGCCAGGCAGAACATCTCCATGTCAAGCTCTCACCGGGTCTTCAGGACACCGGGGGTCCCTGGGACCAGCCCTTTTGGGCGTCCTAGTGAGCCAGGGCCAGGAGCAGGCATTGGTGAGCTGTAGGGTGCCCAGTGGGGCAAGCAGGTGCTGACCCAGTGATCCCCTCAGATTACGACGTGCCTGCCAGAAACCAGGGGCACCTGCACGTCTTGGTCACTTGGTGGCCCAGTCCCTGTGGACACCTCCCCAGGCCACAGAGCAGGCTGGGCAGTCCCAAGAAGGCAGGTCCCGGGGTGGCCCCCGGACGCTCCTATTAAGAAGTCCTGTAGTGTGGTCCGTGGCCAAGGACTCGGCAAACCGGAGCCCCCTTCTTTGCTAAGTTCTGTGACTCACAAAGCAGCCATCTCCCCTTGGACACTTCCAGGGACAACGCAGGGGTTATATTCTGTGAATGGGGATGAGCAAGGGGACAGAATTCCACATTAAGTTCAGAAACTTTTAGCATGTGGGTCCTGGAAGCTCAGTTCACAAACGGAAAAGCAGGGCATGGAAGTGCCATTTAGGGATGTGTTTGTCCGCATGTCAACTCTCCTGGGACAGCCTCCCTCTGGCCACGTCCTCCAGAACATGGCCGTGGCCAGAGTGGCGGGCGAGCAATCTCCCCATGCTGACGACCGACTGGCCACCAGGTGGCGAGGCACCGTGGCATCAACATGAAGTCCCTTCCTCCGTGGAGTTCAGTTACCGATCTGTAAACCCGCACTTGGACACACCAGGAAGAGGAATCCTTCTCTAGAGTCTGGAAGGTCCTAGGCTTGAAGGGTGTATCCCACTTTTATTTAGGATGGGGAATACTGACATCAGAATCAGTGAGGTGCATCTGCTGCCCCTTGTCACTTGGGGGGTAACACGGGCCTCCTGTGACTTGGACTAGGTGCCCCCTGAAAACCAACAGGACACAGGGCCCCCCATCTTGCCTCCACTTCTCCAAAGAACGAGAGCCCCAAGGTTGGACATGTGGCTCCCATCATTTCTCAAGGATGACAACTGGGGTTCCCCTGGAGGTACCTCAGCTTTCTGGGACCATCGCTGTGCTGCGTAGTCGTTCCTCCTCTGCCGCTGGCTAGGTCCTCACCTGGTGGGGTCCCTGGCTCCCCCAGACCCTCCAGGGGGAGCACGGCCCTGCTGCCACTTTCATTTTGGATTTCTGGCCCCCAGAACTGAGAGAGAATGCCTTTTGGATGTTTCAAGCTCCCCAGCGTGTGGAGCCTTGCTACTGCAGCCACAGGACTCTCGCCCAGGTCGAGGCGGGCTTGTCTGGTATTCTGGGAACGCCTTGATGAGGATGAGGATGGAGACATCCCCTCCCGGGCCCACAGAGTCAGCATAGCAGGACCTCGGCGGCCCCAGGAGCCTGCAGGGGTCTCGGAGAGGGCAAGTGGCCAGCTCACAGACGTCCGACTCAGCAGTGAGCACAAGCCATCGTGGTTGGCCAGTGTCCCATGCTCCCAGCCTCCCTCCCTCCTCCCCTTGAGCTCACCCGGAGGGACTCCCAACTCCCCACATGCCTCCTGCCCCTGTCCCCACGTTCCTGGAGGCCCCAAGTCCCCTCTCAGCTCTTGCCAAACTGTCTGCTGACGGAGGCTCGGGGTGTGGACTGTGGCTGCCCCTCCCTGGCATGGGGGCCCTTTCTCTCTTGTTGCACGCTTCTTAAAGGGCACTGAGCGGCCCCATTCCTCCCATCCCCTCCAGAAGTCGAGGTGGGATTCGTGAGCACAGCTCTCCTGCCCTCTTGTGGCTACACAGTTGCAGGGGGAATTCAAGTCTGAGCGCCTTCTCAAGGAAACTTTATGAGCTCAGAAATGCTAAACGTGTGGATGAACCCAGCTGACTGGGCAGGACAAGGGGCCAGGGTGCTGCAGTCTCCTGAGACACACATGCCCCCGAGGGCGGGAGACAAAGTCTGTGAAGACAGGGGGACCTGAAATTCAGTGGGGTTTGAGGATCCCGCAATCAGGGTGTGCTGGGACATCCTCTCCGAAGTAGAAGACACATCGCTGCAAAAAAGAAAGCAGACCTTTCGAGGTCTGGAGGTGCCACGTTCCACTCCTAGGAATACTGTACCAGCCCACGTCCCGGGTGACACAGAGGGGGCCAGCTTCCAGGCCCAGAGTAGGACACATCTGTGTAGCAGGCTCATGCTGGCCCCAGGCCCTGGCGAACGGCCACATGCCCTGGCAGACCCCGTGGGGTGAAACGGGCTCGTGTGGAGTCACCGTCTGGGCCCTGGGGTTCGGGGCCCAGGCTGAGTCGTCCCTGTGGAGACCCACATGCCTTTCGAGAAACATCTCTTGGTGCATTTCTGGGCTGTTAGAGAAGGGACGTGTGCCTGGACCCCGGGCGACCACGCATATCGGGCTTCCCATTATGGTCTGTGATACGAGCCCACCACGTCATAAAACCCAACAGGCCCAGCAGCTGTCCCAAGAGGCGATGGAACTGGGTCACCTGGGACCGTGCCTGAGCAGGGCCAGAGTGAGCCACGTGGGCAGGAGGCTCAGACCCCATGTCAATGCACCAACACCCCCACCAGCACCCTGTTGTCTATGGGGATGGGGTCCTGAACACCAGCTGGAAGAGGAGTGGACCCCCAGAGTCGCTTACAGATGGGGTAGCTCAGTGTGTGGGTGCATGTGAAAACAGCTGGTAAGTCCTTTGTCAGGGAGATTATTCGGAATATTTTCTCTCAGTGTGACTTATCTTTTCATTTTCTTAACAGTGTCTCTCAAAGAGAGAGAGAAAAAAAAAGTTGACATGGTGTCAACCCCGACTCATGGCGACCCCACGTGTGTCAGAGTAGAAATGTGCTCCACAGGGTTTTCAAGGGCTGATCTTCCGGGGCAGTGCTGGGTGGACTCAACCCTTTCAGTTAGCAGCCAAAGTACTTAACCATTTGCACCACCCAGGAAACTCATTTCAAAGAGCAGAAGGTTTTGTGATGAAGTCCATCATCAATTTTTTCTTTTATGGTTCATGCTTTCATGTCCTATTTAAGAATCTCTGCTTAGCCTGAGATCCCAAAGATTTGTTCCGGTTTTCTTTTGGCAGTAGAATAGCTTTAGCTTTCTGTGTAGGCCTATGATCCTTTTCAAGTCATACATGCGTGAGGAATTGTGTGAGATGATGGTCACGATCCCTTTTTTTCCAAATGGATGTCTAACTGCCCCAGCAGCGTTTGTTACGAAGACGGTGCTCTCCTAAGTGAACTGCTCTGTGTCTTTGTTGAGAATCAAGTGACTGTGTGTGTGTGTTTACTTCTGGGCTCTCTGCTCTGTTCCACACATCTACGTGTGTAACCCTTTGCCAACCCCATGCCTGCCTTAATTGCTGTAGCTTTAAGTCTATACATCAGGTGGTATAAATTCTTCAACTGCGTTTTACTTTTTCTAAGTTGTTTTGGCCATTCAAGGTCCGTGAACCCAGGAATTTGATAGTGCTAGCATGGAGTCCCTTCAGAAGAAGCTTGCCAGCCTCTGGCAGGCCCTGGAGAGCTCTGCCTGCGAAGAGGCCAGCAGTGTTCAGGGCAGGGCGGGGCCTCCTGGAAGACAAGAGGGAAATCAGTGAACTGGTGTGTGCTCTTGTACGCTTCTGTACCAGGAACTGCAAGGCCCTGGTCAACCCAGATGGGTCAGATGCAATCCTCCACCCCTTGGGCATAGAGCCCACCAGAAGCCAGGTACATTCTATCAGAGCGATGCCAGCAGAGAGTAAGAACGTGCCGTGGGATTCTGACTGGGCAGAGTCTCAGGAAGGAGATGCCGGTGAAGGGAGCAGCTGTCTGTCTGCAAGGCCCCTTGCTCAGGAATGAGAAGCAGAGGAGGGTCTGGCACGGCAGTTCCTGGAGACTCCACGTTCTCAGCCATGTGCAGAACGCGAGGCACACAACGGGGACGTGGGGCTCAGCCAGGTGACAGGCGTGATTCACAGAGCACACCAAGTGTGCATCCTTGGGACCAGAAGTCCCAAGTTCTCAAATGCGGCTTCCTCCTTCCATCCCCCAAACGTCCTGGTACACAGAGGGGCCAAGAGCGCTGGCTTTGCAGTCAGGACTGATGCTCACTCCCCGTCACCTCCTGCTCCCCCCACCCTGCTGCTATTAGTGCTGGCCTGCAGCCACTCTCATCATCTCCAACAGACACCCCGGCCAGCGTCTAGCACGGTGCTCCTTGATCTTCACTGCACCACCTCTCACAAGCAAACCTTGACCCGTCATCACCCTAAATTGCCTCAACACCATGAATTCAAACCCCACGTTCCCTGGTCACCTCCTGTCCTTACAGATTTGCTGCTCAAACATCCCCCACCTCACCTCGCTGCTGTTCAGCCTACTGGACCTCCACTTCCCACCCCGGCCACCACCCCCTCGGATCACTACCTGGAGCTTAGAGGCTTGGATGAATCACTGCAAATGAGTCCCTGCAGATAACCAAACATCCCTTGTCCCTCTGTCCTCCTGGTCCAGCAAAAGCCCAGAGAAGCCCCAACATTGACCTTCTCATCTAGGGCTGCAGGAGAAATGCCCTCCATGGGACCCTCAACGGGACCCTCCCCACTGCCTGGCTGGCAGCTTCAGCTCATTTCCCCAGCCAGCTCATGTCCTCTGCTTCTCCTCCCAAAACCTCCTACCCACTCCCGTGAGACTCTGGGCCTTCTCCAACCCTCCCCCTCCTTATTCGCCAGATCACGGGACCCCATAGGGCTTCAACTGGTGTCTATTATGCTCAACAGTAAACCGACACCCCCCACCCACACCCCACCCCACTTTATCTACAGTCCTGTCCTCCTCTTTGAGGTTCCTGGGTGTGTCGTTCACCCTCCACTACTAACTGAAAGGTTGGCAGTTCAAACCCACCCAGGGGTGCCAAGGAAGAAAGGCCTGGAGATTTGCTTCCGAAAGTTCACAGTCTTGAAAACACTATGGCGCAGTTCTACTCTGGAACACATGAGGTCGCCAGGAGCCAGAATTGACCCCTCCGCAAAGTTTTGTTTCCTTCCTCTTTGAATTTCCAACGAGTAGATCCACCTCTAACATCTTCTGACAGGGCCGGCTCCACGGGCCTTCTCCTGCCCAGAGCTATGGGCCTCCCTCGAAAGGCCCAGGCTCGGTTTGACGCTCTGTTCTGCTGTCGCCGCCTGACTGCCCCCCGACCCCCACCTCCGACTTGTCTGCTGGATAATAAACACAGCGCTGACTGGGGACCTCTCCTTGGACCAGGAACGCACGAGGTGGTCCCAAACGTCACACCGTCATTTTGAAGACAAGGACACTGACCCGAGAGCGACGGCCAACATCGCGCCGTGAGGGCAGTGCTAAGGTGCTCCCAGGGGACCCCAGAGCGGCTCCTGGGCCTCAAGGCGAGGGATGACGGCCCCTCGACGCTCGGGCCATCTCCCGTACCTCCACCTGCCATCACCGGGGCGACCCTCCCCCCATTCCCGCCTTCCCGCCGGGGTGCTCCCGCAGACCGGAGTCAGCCCGAACGGCGCCCGCCGGCCGCGGGGAGGACTCACGGCGCATGCGTTAGGAGTGCCTTCCGGCGTTGCCGTGGCTACAGAGACGCGCACGGCGGGAAGGGGCGGGGCGCGCTGCCGGCTTGGGGCGGGTTTGTCAGTGTTGCCGTGGCTACAAAGGACGCGCTCCGCGGGAAGGCGCGTTTCCGGGGCGGGGCTCGGCTGCCGGAAGTACGTGACCGCCCCGGGCTATGGCGGGGCTTGGTGTCGTCTGCCTGCTCCTCTGGGCGGCATTCTGGCCGCCCGCCTCGCCATCGGGTGAAGAGTTCTGGCCCGGCCAGTCGGCGGCTGACATTCTGTCGGGGGCAGCGTCCCGCAGACGGTAAACATGCCTCCTGCGCCGGCCCAACGGCAAGGGCCGGGCCGGTGGGCATTCGGGGGACCGGGAGGGGGCGGTGGGCAGGACCGAGCCGGGCCTG
>NW_004444064.1:3471722-3513451 GCF_000243295.1 Trichechus manatus latirostris
GGAGGGGGCGGTGGGGGAGCGTCCGCGGCCTCCATCTCCCCCGCCACCTTCTCAGCCCCACGGACGATGCCCGGCCTGCGGTCACGAGCGAGAGTCGCCCCCCGCCCCCGGGACCCTCGGCAGACGCAGCCTCCCGGTGCCCAGCAGGAGGGGCGGCCGGCACGTCTTCACGCTCAGCCTTAAGAGGCAGGACCAGGCACCTTGTTTAGACTTTTGAGCTGGGTTTGTGGAGACCCAGAATCAGATGTTTGAGTGGCATGATTCCGGAGGAAGCCCAGCCTTATTTATTTGTAGGGAATGGTTCAGTCTCCCTGTAGATGTCGGATGTTGTGTTAAGTCTTGGGGAGAAAAAGCACGTATTAGTGCCATTTGGCAGTTACTGATTAAGGGCCTGGTGCGAAGCAGACCCTGTTTCCGGTGCAGGAATGTAGAGATGATAGGTGGGCCCCTTCCTCTCGGTGTTCCCAGTCTTAGGGGACTTGAGGGGTAAACCAGGGATTACAACATAGCTGTCATCTGTAGTGAGGGAAGTCTGTGGGAAAAAAGCAACACAGAGAAGGCAGGAGTGACGTTAATAGTAACTTTTAATAGAAGCTGAAGGGCCCCTGGTTGGGTGTTTTTTAGAGGGGAGTCTTACTTTGGATAGGGCAGCAGTTCTTGAAGTGTTTCCAGGGACTCCAGGACCTTCAAAACCATTTTTGTAATAATACTAGTACCAGTTGCCATGGAGGTGACTCAGTGGCTGATTTTTCTGAAGCAGATCACTTGGCTTTTCTTCAAAGTTCATAGTAATACTAGGACATAGTTTGCATTTTTCACTCTCATTGTCTCGGAAGTATACTGTGGAGTTTTTTCCAGATCATCTGTGATATGGCAGCAGATTGAGGGCAGAAGCAGATAGAAGAATTCAGCTCTGGCCAGACCTTAAAGAAATTTGCGCAGTGTGAAACACTGCCACGTTTCTAATCATCTTGAAAAGCATAGTCATTTCGCACGATAATGCTATTTATGCGAACACGTAATGGGTTCATTATGGTTAGTTTTTAGATGAATTAAATGTTTTTTAAAACCCTAGTTTTAATTTTTAATACAGGAGTGATCAATAGATTTAATCCACATAAACAAAAGCCTTGTGGGTGTCCTCAGTAATTCAGAGTGTAAAAGGAGTCTTGATCCAAAAAGTTTGAGAACCATTGGAGGAGAGGTTTGGACTAAATGATTCTAAGCTTCTAGTCCACCGAGGTTCTGTTGGTCTTAGTTTTGAATTATTGTGAATTGTTAAACGGATGCTCAGAAGTCTGCTGCTCGTACTCACGGGGAAATGGGTGGCAGCTAGCTCCACTTCAGAAATCAGAAGCTGCTAAAATCATCTGAAATCTAAGTGGCAGGCTGTGAATTGTGCGTGCGTCCTGGTTGTCTACACAGAGACCTCGCCACTGAAGATCTGTTATTCACCCTCCCTGCTCAGGTACCTTCTGTATGACGTCAACCCCCCAGAAGGCTTCAACCTCCGAAGGGATGTCTATATCCGCGTCACCTCCCTGCTGAAGACTCTGCTGAAGACCGAGGAGTGGGTTCTCGTCCTGCCCCCATGGGGCCGCCTCTACCACTGGCAGAGTCCTGACATCCATCAGATCCGAATCCCGTGGTCCGAGTTCTTTGATCTTCCGAGTCTCAATAAAAACATCCCTGTCATCGAGTATGAGCAGTTCATTGCAGGTAAGGTTGTGGCCAGGCTTGCGGCCAGCAGGTGTCTTGCCCTGGGGTGAACGCCAGACTGCGCCTCACTGGGGCCCAGGCTCCAGCCACGCTCTCCCCTCAGGCGCGCTCAGGTGCCTACGTTTTAGGCGCTGCTTCCATATTCCTTCCTGTGCCAGAGAGCTTCACGTAATGCTTCTGGGGAAATAGATGGGAAGTTTGTGAGCTCGGCGCTCGCATCTCTGAGATACGTGGCAGTGTGGATTACAACGAGGACAAAGCGGTAGGGATGCAGCGGCCGCCCAGTGGACCCTTTTGTGACAGCACCCGGCTTCGCAGGCAGAGAGGCTGTTTTTCCTGAAGAGCTGTTCCTAACAGGATTCCGTGCTGTGGCTGACCATCTGGTGTCTTACTACGGCGCTGGTGAAGACGTTTGTAAAGATACATGTTGTTTAATTTAATCCTGTCGAATCTCTCTGTTTTCATTTTTTTCAAGGAGAGGAATTGAAGATTTCCTTAGCACAGAGATATTTAGAGCTTACCGTTGCTCTGTCTGGAAGACATAGATAAGTGGCGCTTTTTTCCTAGCGAGGTTTGAGAGGTCTTAATGAAGAATGGGAGTCCCTGGGTGGTGCAGATGCTGAAGCACTCGGCTGCTTAACTGGAAGGTTGGCGGTTTGAGTCCACCCAGAGGTGCCTCAGAAGAAAGGCCTAGCAATCTGCTTCTAAAAAATCAGCCATGGAAAGCCCTGTGGAGCAGAGTTCTACTCTGACACACAAGGGCAGCCAGTGAAAAGAAGAACGAGTCAGAGTTTCTAAGCAGGCTGCTACTGTGTGATATTTATTGAGTTCTCGCAGTACAACAACCTGGAAAGCTGAGCAAGCTTTGCTCCCCATTGAGGAATGTGGTTCATGCATCTTCGCTTTTCCTTTCTCTGTGCCCCTGAGATCGCGTCACTTTGAATTGTTTTTATGTCAGAGTAAACCTCCTGGTGAGCTCTGTGGGCAGGGACTGATGGAGCGGCATTGATGTTGAAGGAGCAGAGTCTGAAATCCGTAAAGCGCACCCTTGCCGGACATCCTTCCCTGACTCACCTTTTAAGTGTCCTTGTCAGCATCTGAAAATGACAGCTGTGGTTCCGGGAAGGCCCCCCGAGAAGGTGCGGCCTGAACAGCGTCACAGGGAGGGGGAGGCGGCCCCAGGAGGCTGGAGCAGGCTCTGGAGAGGAGCGGCCCAGGCCGGGCCCGAGGAGGGGGCGCCCTGTGTGCCCCAGGGAGTGCGGGAGGCTGCAGGGGAGGGCGAGGACAGCGTGCGGGGCCTGTGGACGGGCGGGAGTACCGGGCTAAGCCCTTAGGGACATGGGAGGGCAGTACAAGAGAGAAGGGGGCTGGGTGCAGGCTCAGGGAGAGGAGGGTCCCGGGAGTGGCCAGGGCGTTTGGGCGCAGCTGGAGGAGGAGGCTGGAGGACTCAACCAGCTCCTCCCACCCCCGGCGGTCCCCACCAACCTCTGTGGGGACCCTGTGCCATGGTGGTATTTATTCTGTCCTGTTTATGCATTGGAAACCCTGGTTGCACAGTGGTTAAGAACTACGGCTGCTAACCAAAAGGCGGGCGCTTCTTGGAAACCCTATAGGGCAGTTCTGCTCTGTCCTACAGGGTTTCTATGAGTCAGAATCGACTCTCTGGCATGGGTTTTGGTATTTATGCGTCTGTAAGCTTCCTCCAGACCTTATTGGGAGTAAGGTGGTGGTAAGCGATTGCTGAAAGTCGTGCTCGCACCAGTGTCAGTTGGGGACAGGCCCCGGATGTGCCCTCTGACTCCAACTGCCCTGTCACGCTTTCCTGGTCTCTTTCAGAGTCCGGTGGGCCCTTCATCGACCAGGTCTATGTCCTGCAGAGTTACGCGGAGGGCTGGAAGGAAGGCACCTGGGAGGAGAAGATCGACGAGCGGCCCTGCCTCGACCAGCTCCTCTACTCTCAGGACAAGCACGAGTACTACAGGTAACGTGGCTGTGGGCCGGGGGCGGCCGGGGGCCGGGGCGGCTGTGCCGGGCTCCGCGAGCATCTCGGATCCCTCCACGCCCCGAAGCCACTTCCCTTACATGGACACAGTACACGCTGACACCATGACATAGTGTTCTGGGGTCTCACGTCCTGGGTGTCCTCAGGAACGCTGCTGACGGCCCTGGCGAGAGCACACACCGCGGGCCTCGGCCGGCCAGCCCTGAAATCTGAGCAGGACGCCTCCTGTGGTCCTCACAGCCTACAGATGAAGAGTCTGAGGCTCCTTGATAAAGATGCAGTTAAGAGCAGTCTGTTTTTCCCCACCTTTTCAAATGCATCTGAACACAGCTGCTGAAAAGGTGGCCTCGTCAGCCCAAACACCAGTGGCCACCTGAGCTCCACTGTCACAGGCTCCCCAGGAGCGGGCTGCCCCTCAGCAGCACCCGCGCGGGAAGGCGCAGATGGTTTGACTCTGAACCTGAACATGGACGAGCTCTGTAGGGGAGCCTGCTGTCTGCAGAGCGCCCGCTGGAGCTGCGGGGCCCTTCAGGTGGGAAGTGTTATTCCTGCCAGGTTCCCTGTGGACTGTCCCCTGCTGTCCCCTCTCGGTGTTCCCCGGATGACTGAGAAAAGCCTCAGGGTTTCATCATGTCAAATTGGATGCTATGATGTTCTTTTAAAATTTTCATGCAAGTGTCCCTACCCACAGTGGTCATCAGTGGGCTTCCCTGAAGAGAAGCAGCTGTGTCTTCTCAGGGTCGAGCCACGTGTGTGTGTAAATCCAGAGGTTACTTCCCGCTCTGTGAGAACAGACCAAACTGACAGGAAGCACGGGGGCTTGTATCTTCCAGAGGATGGTTTTGGGGCTATGAAGAGACGAGGGCCTTGAACGTCTCCTGTCTGTCTGTCCAGGGATCGGCGTCCATCGTGGCGCCACTTCTTTTGAAGAACACGTCAGCCTGGTGAGCCGCCCGCTTGGCCCCCCAGCGCGTCCGCGTCCTGCCCCGGGGACTTGGACATCTGCGTGATGCACGCACTCGCCCCGTGGGGGGCTTCCTTCCCAGGAGACAGCTGGGGCCGAGGTTAAGAAGAGGCTGCCTCACCCTGGGAGGAAAGCCCAGTAGGGGGTCCCATTAGGGTGAGGCGCACCAGGGCCCCTCGCACTCCGTGTGCCATAGACGCAGCCCCTGTGCTCACGGGGGCATCTCGGGCAGGACGCTGTGTTTCTGTAATGCAACCATTCGATTCACTTTCCCATTTCCTTCACTGGGTGGTTGTAGAGTACACCCATGGCGGGGAGCGCGTGGCCAAAACAGGCAGAGACTGGTAGGGGCGGGGCTCTGGGGATTTGAAGCCACCAGCTGGGGTGACAGGAGGGTGTCAGGGAGCGAATGGAAGCCGGAGCACCTAAGGGTCGGGTGAGGGCGGCGGCTCTGGGAATTAAGTCTGCACGCCCAGCTCCCACGGGGCCAGTGATCGCCCTGAAGAGCAGCCAGCGCGGTGCCCGTTGAGCTGGCGTCCTCCAGAAGCGCTGCTGACGGGGCTGGGGTGGGAGCCCTCACAGGTTCCGATCCTTATTTTGGGAGTGGTGAGTGTGAGCAGTGGCCACGGTGACTGTTCACAGTGCAGGAGGGAAAATGGGCCATCTCTGCAGTGCCGCACGCCGTGTAGTCCCCCCGCTCACCACAAGGTGGCGGGCAGCCTCGGTGAGACAGCGTCCACCTGGAGGGCTGAGCTGCGGGAGCCCAGATGCCGCCAGGGGAGTGGAGGGCGGCCTGTGTGGCCAGCTCCTCCAGGGGAGTGCCAGTGGCGCGTGCTGAGGGACGTTGCTGTGGTGACGTCGACCCTGCGGTGGCACCCCTTTGTGTTGTCCATCCTCGGCCTCCCCGCCGCCCTGGTAGGGCTGTCAGTCTATGAAGCAGGTGATGGCACATCAGGACCACGCCTCCCCAGACAGCCCCGAGAGACCCCCTGAGGGGTCCTGGAATGGGGGAGCGAGGCCCAGCACCCTGAGGGCTCCGTGCAGCTCCGCAGCCAGCGGGGGTCTCACCCAGCTGTGTGCTGCTGCCAGCTCAGGTGTCCCCGCACGGGGGCCCAGAGATCCCCGCATGCAGGCCCAGAGATGCCCGCTTGGCCTCCTTCCAGCACCCTCACTGTGTTAGAGCAGCGGTCGGGGTGGTGGGTCTTTGTGAGAACACGCATGGTGTCAGCCGACGAGCCTCTGTGTTTAGCGAGTCACTTTCACGTTTAGAAAAGTAGGAGCACACGGCCGGTTTTCTTGTCGTCTCTGAGTGCCTCTTGGGTGATTTCAGCTTTTGGGCACGTGGATCTGGCAGTCACGCCACTGGGAGCCACAAAACATGGGCCCCTCGGCCTTGATGGGGCAGGCCAGCGTGGTGACCATCAGCACCAAGTGTGTCTGACCAGGTCCACCCCAGCCGTGTGTACGTACAAGTGTGTCTGTGACCAGGCCCGCCCCAGCCCTGTGTACGTACAAGTGTGTCTGTGACCAGGCCCGCCCCAGCCGTGTGCACTTACAAGTGTGTCTGTGACCAGCTCCACCCCAGCCCCTGTGCACTTATAAGTGTGTCTGTGGCCAAGTCCACCCCAGGCCCTGTGCCCTTAAAAGACGGAATTCACTTTAAAAAACCCAGCTGCTGTGGAATCGACTCCAGTTCACAGTGACCCCATTTGTGTCAGAGTGAAACTGTGCTTCGTAGGGTTTTCAGTGGCTGATTTTTGTAAAGTAGATTGCCAGGCCTTTATTCTGTTATTCTGACATGGCTCAGAGTAGACTCAAATCTCCAACTTTTAGTTAGCAGCTGAGTATGTTAATCATTTGTGCCACCCAGGGTTCACTTAGAAACCTTTTAAATCAACTCCTGTGAGTTGAGATCTTGGGTGGGGCTCTTGGGGAGCACATCCTTTGACCCCAGCTCACAGAAGCACAGGGGCACGTGTCAGCAGGACTTGTCATGAACAGACCCGGGGAGAGCAGAGTCAGCACAGCCATTGGGGTGGGCAGGACCAGGAAATCCTGAGTCTCAGTGTAGAACAAGTGGCCAGCCATCTGGCACCTCCATTGGAACGAGTCCTCCTGTCATGCACAGGAAGTCCAGACTCGAGGGGTGTCTGAGGGTTGCCCAAGGTGTGGCCACTCCAGGGCCGGAGGCAGCCACTCAGCATTCCCACCGAGGCTGCACACACATGGGGGCCATTCTCAGGAGGAACACTGCCAGGGTCACTTAGCAGGTGGAGAGCAAGGGGCACCAGGCGGGCAAATGCACAGATGCTCACTGCATCCCCGCAGCTTCCTCCCATGACCCACATATCTGCTCAGCCCACTCCAGAGGAGACACCCAAGGTCACGTCCAGGGACCACGCCCTTGTCCAAGTCCAGCTTCCTCTCATGACCCCCGCACAGCCTGCACTCCAAAGTAACCCATGGATGTATAATGAAGAGTAGGAATTATTTTGAATGAGACATAACGAAAATACAACATAAAACGCATGGGTTACAGGTAAAACCACGCTCGGAGAAAAATGTGAAGCCTTCACTGATACACTTGAAATGAAGAAGTGTGAAAGTGATGAGCCAAGCATCCATGGCAGAAGTTAGAAAAGAGAAAACTACAGAGTAAACCAGTGGAAGTGATGACAAAAATAGAAGAAATCAATGAAGTAACAACTTCGATAGTAAGGATCAAAAAAAGTCACATTTTTTTGGAAAAGTGAATAAAATCTACAGACTTTTAACAAGCAACCAGGAAGCCACACCCAGGAAGCCACAGTTAGCCTGAAAACCAGAGCAATCACTCCATGCGCTGTAGGCGTTGAGCAGGCAAGAAAACAACATTGTGAACAGTTTTATTTGATTTGCCCAAATAGGCTGCTCATGTGAGCTAGTTTGATTATTGGCACCTTTGAAGCGCTAACGTCCTGTCACCAGGTGGTTAGATCTGTTACTAGGTATGTGAGTCCAGAAGTCTGTTTAGTTTTCTTGTATAGATGCAGCTCAGGTGTCCAGGTAGTCAGTCACCAAATGTATGGTGCAGGCTCTCACCTACAGTCCTAGACAGGCAGGGGTGATTGGTGTAGACAGAGGTATCTGGCTGCAGTAGAGGGTCATGTGCTGAGCAAGGCAGGGGGCTGACGGCTGCCCCTGAGTGTCTGGGAGGAAAGTGTGTCCCTATTCCCTAGAGCATGTAGGTGGGTGGGTTTTACAGCCGGACTATGAGCCCAATGCTGTTGTCTGTGGCACCACTTATTCTTGTACCCGTCGCAGGTGGCTAGGTGGCATGGATGGAGCCACCAGTCCTCAGGCCCCTGATGCGGGTAGGTGAGGAGCCTGCTTAATGAGCAGAATAGTATCAAATGTCAAGAACCTGCTACTTCACAACTGAAACAGTTGAAGTTAGAGTTCCGGTATATACCCTGTTGTACTGCGGTAATGAGGGCCTACGCTGTTGAGATGGGCCCACGCAAGTCTATGCAGGGGGAAAGGCACTCAGAGTCCGTGGATCCCTTATGCCTGTGCCTAGGCAAAGGAGCTGTGCCTGCCCTGAGTTCCTGGCTTAGGAGAGCCAACAGATTATTTTTTCCCTGTTCATTTGTTCCCTCTCCAAGGCTGGGAGAATGGCTTAGGGCATGTGACGTGTCCTACTTCCAGCCCAGGGGACTCAGCAGTCATTGAAGTGGCAATCATTGAAGCTGGCCCGGGACTGGTACAGAGCGGAGAGGGAGCAGGTAAATGGAAGAGAAGGTCTTCCCAAACGGTGTTTTTTGATCCGTGCAGTAGGTTAGATGCGTGTACTTATCTTTTGCTCCTGCCAGGTCAAGTCTGGCAACTCCTTGCTGCTTCTGAACCATCTCTCCCTCCTCCTGCCACTCAGTCCAGTTCCTCAGCTTTGCCTTTGATGTTCAGGGCTCCTAGATTGTCGTATATAATCGATTAACTTGATTTTTTGGGTCTTTGTTGTACGAGGGACCACCGGAAGCGCCTGACTACTCTGCCATCTTGGCCCTACCTCCTCTGAACAATTTTATACCAATAAGTTTGGAAGTGTAGGTGAAGTGGATAAAATAAGAGGGAATCACTCTCAGTTCACAAGACCTGATGTGGTCATACAAGAGAGGACCCCATAGGCTGCTCACACCTGCCATCAGTGCCGACAGCAGCATCCATATACACGCAGAGCTCAGCAGCACATACAAGGATAGCGTAGGCGCCCAAGCTAAGCTGCTTCCGAGATGCCCATTTACACGAACGTTGGAGGTTTTATCAGGGCTGTTTGCCATCAAACACGTGAAGGAGAGAAGCCACATGGCTGTCCCAGATGCACAGAAGTCATTGATAAGGTTCGCCCTCTGGCAGCAAACGAGGAGTTCAGGGTTACTCATCGGACAATCTGCTTACAAAGCCCTGCAGCCAACACCATCCATTCTGGTGGGACCCAGACTTACCTCAGACTCCAGTGTTGTGCTGAGATGGAGTCCTGAGAGAAAAGCATGTTAGGGGAAAACCGAGGGAATCTGAATAAAGCGTGGACCTTACTGATGGTGAATAAGTACTGGGTCATTAATTGTGACAAAGGTACCACACTAATGTATGATGTTAATAACAGGAATCTGGGTGTGAGCATATGGAACGAACTCTGCTGTCTTCACGATATGTCTGTAACTCTAAAACTGCTCTAAAATACTTAAAAATCCATGTTTGGAAATCTATTTCTCTATACCATAATAAAAAAAACTAAAATTTAAGAAAGATATTATTTTACAAGGGCATAAAATATCAAATATTTAGCTACAAATCTAATTAAATTCAAAAGAGAAATTTTGAGAGACTTTAGTGGAACCCTCAGTGGAGTGATGTACCATGTCCCCAGATTCACTTACGAGTCCAGTGCAGCCCTAATCAGATGGCAGCAGGTGTTTTGTATGACAGTGAAGAACTTGAGGAGCTGATCCTAAAATGTCCTGTGGCCGTGCAGAGCACCCAGAAGAGCCACGGCGCTCTGGAAAAAGAGTTAGGGGCGAGGACGGACCCTGCCAGGTATTCCGTGTACAAGACTGTAAGGACTGGCGGGGCCAGGGGGACAGAACGGGGCTGGCAACTGGAGGGAGCTGTAGAGAGACCCATGCCCAGAGGGTCCCTGCTGGAGGAGCCATCTCGCTAGGGAGCAGCGGGGAGAGGACATCTTGGGCAGGTGGGGAAGGGTGAAGCTGGCCCCATCACCACACAAAACCTCACTTCCGGATGGATTAAAGTCCTCTTGTGAAAGACGAAACTGTGTGCTTGGGTAGGGTGAGTGTTCTTAACCAAGATGTGCAGAGCACTGGCCAACAAAAAAAAGACCAATAAATGTAATTACGTTAACAGTAAGGACTTCTGATCGTCAGAAGACACCATAAAAAAGTAAGAAGACAACCCACAGAGAGGGAGGGGTATCTGCAGCCCATATAATCGAGGAAGACTGGCCAGAACACACGAGAAACTCCTACAAGTCAGGGAACAGAGGGCAAGCCACCTGTGGTGAAGCGAGTAGCCAACGCACCGGGCACAGGATAGGAGGGAACACAGCCAGCCACGACACCGAGGGGATGCCCAGCCCCATGGCCACCGGAGCACTGGACACTGTCAGAAGGCGGTGTCGGCAGGGACGGCGTATCTGGAAACTGCCAGGGAGAGCGTTTGGCCTCATCCAGTGACCATCACATCCGGTCCTCCCCGCGCCCCTCTGTGCACCCAGACATGTGTTCACCAAGGCATTACGCTCACCTTCCCAGCCCAGAAAACCCACATATCCCGCATCGGTGGATGAAACGGATCATTGTATATTCAACCAAGACGTTACTCAGCAAAGAAGAGAGCAGACTGCTGCTACATGCAGCAAAGATAAATCATACAGATAGAATGAAGAATAAGAAATGCAAAATCTAAATACAGACAGGTCCATTTATATAAAGTTCAGAAACAAGCAGAACTGGTGTTGAGGCACCAGTGTGTTGAGGTGGAGATGTAAGGAGGGATTCCCGGGAAAGTCCTGACCGTGGGTACCTGTGGGAGAGGGCAGGTGTGGGACCAGGTGTGGGAAGGGTCGCTTCTCCCCCCGGGTGGGGATGTGCAAGTGTTCATTTTATAAACTGTTTAACTGTACATGTGATTTTGTGTACATGTCTGCATGTGTCATTAGTTTTATAATAAAACCAAAACTTAGTTTCTTCTCTTACCACCCCCCGAGACAGTCACTGTATCCAGTAATAGGTGGTCCCCGACTTATGACGTATTCAAGTGACGACGAGGTGCTCTTACAACTGTGCTTTTTTTTTTTTTAACATCTTATCGTTAGTAATACATACTACTACGTACAACGTTGCAGTGCGTAATTTGCTGTTATCATCCTTAGTTGTATGTTTCCAACCCCTGAAGACAAATAAAGATCGGATTTATAAAGATACTGATAATCGAAGGCAATAATGATGAAAACTAAAAAAAAAATGAGGTATTCAACTTACCTCAGAACCGACTTAGGACGGAGTCTTTGGAACGGAACCCTGTCATAAGTAAGGGACTACCTCTACTCCTGTTTCGTCCAGAAATATTCTCACATCAGTCGTTGATGTGTGCCATCTCCCTTTTTCAAACACAAATGGGCCACGCCACATGTGTGTTCTCACACGGTTTTTGGCTTTTCCCCACTTACCCCTGGATCTTGGGGGTCATTATCCTCGCACAGAGATCCCCTCGTTCTTTTGCAGCCACCTCTCGTATACATGGGTGTAAAGTGGTTTGATTGAGCCCACCGATGTGGGTAGACCTTCAGTGGGGTCCAGATGTTTGTCATTACAGATAGGCAACATTCTTGTAGAGAAGTCTTTGCACAGATGTGGGGAGTAAAAACGTGGGCCTGCACCCAGAACAGGAACCACGGGTCCAGGATGTGCACGGCTTAGTTGGGATCACCCCACACGGTGACGCAGGGTGGTCCCCACACCTTGGCGGTGGGTGCACCACAGACTGCTCCAGTCCCTGAAAATCTGTACAGTGAAAGGTGGAGACTCTGGTCTGTTCATTTGTATTTCTTTGATTTCTGTGGAGCACCTATTTATTTTTTGTTATGGATTGAATCATGTCCCCCAGAAATGTGTGTCAACTTGGCTAGGCCATGATTCCAGTATTTTGTGGTTGTCCTCCATTTTGTGATCTGATGTATTTATCCTGTGTGTTGTAAATCCTATCCTCTGTGATGTTAACGAGGCAGTTATGTTAACGAGGCAGAAGTCAATGTACAGGATAAGGTTGTATCTTGAGTCAGTCTCTTGAGATATAAAAGAGAGAAGCTAGCAGAGAGGAGAGGGACCTCATATCACCAAGAAAGAAGAATCAGGAGCGGAGCACATCCTTTGGACCCGGGATCCCTGCGCTGAGAAACTCCTAGGCCAGTAGAAGATTGATGACAAGGACCTTGCCCCAGAACCCACAGAAAGAGGAGGCCGTCCCCTAAAGCTGGCACCCAGAATTTAGACTTCTAGCTTCCTAGACCGTGAGAGAATAAACTTCTGTTTGTTAAAGCCATCTGCTTGTGGTATTTCTGTTATAGCAGCACTAGATAACTAAGACGTATGTTTTGCCAGTTTTTTCTCTGCTGACATTTCTAATTTTTATGTAATCAAATTTCTTAGTCTATTGTAAAGGTTTCTGGAGTTTTCTGCTCCAACCTGCACCGTCCCAGTATTGTCAAACATTCTTTCATGGTCTGTTTCGATAGTGTCCGCTTTCCACAACTACCTCTTTGAGTCATCTGAGATGTAGTTTGTGGTAGGAGTGAGGGCAAGAGCCCCTGGACCCCAGCGCAGGGTGTGCACAGTGCCTTTCTCCCATTTATCACCACCGTGTCACCCAGCCTGAGTGGACCCGGGTCTGTTTCTGGGGTGGCTCCTCTGGTGATGGGCACCTGCTCTTGTTGCGCACTTTGCAGGGGGGGAGTTGAGGGTTCACTGTTAAACCAGGTGCCAGCCTTCAGGCTGAGATGCACAGTCGGAATAAGGAACACCTCTTCCCTGTCTGAAGGGGCCCTGGTGGCACAGTGGTTCAGAGTGCTAACCGAAGGGTCGGCGGTTTGAACCCACCAGCCGCTCAGCAGGATAAAGATGTGGCAGTCTGCTTCTGTAAAGATTTACGCCTTGGAAACCCTATGAGCAGCTCTACTCTGTCCTTCAGGGTCGCTATGAGTCGGCGTTGACTCGATGGCAATGGGTCTTCCCCTTCTGACTGCGGCGATGGTTTCCATTGGAACAGATCCTGACTTCTATGCCTTGTGGTGCCCATGGCTCTGCCCCTTTACCTGGTAATGAGTTAGTAATGGGTGTTGTGGTATCGAACCATCTTTGCATTCCTGGTCTGAGCTCTGTTTATTGTGGTGTCTTACTGATTTACTGCAGGGTCTTTTTTTTTTTAGTTGTGCATGTTTTCCTTTTTAGGACATAGTCAGAAGTGAGTTTGGTGACACCTGGTTCAGAGTTTAGAATTGATTAGGGATTCAAACTCCACTCTCAGAGGCACCCTGTGGAAGGCCAGGCAAGTGTTTTTTAGAGTCTGAGCAATAATTGGTCCAAATGCACTCTGGTGGCCCAAAAAGCCCAGTACTGCTCTCAGAAGTAGTCCTGGTTATTCCCTGCCCCAGGGCTCTCCCGCTGTGTGCTTTCTGGAGAGTGTGAGATAACTGTTTTAAAGTAAATGCCTTGTTTTCCTTTTGTGTATAAACAGGTCTGTGATGTTGGACAGAGCTGAGAACCTGCTCCACGACCATTACGGAGGGAGAGGGTATTGGGACGTGAGTATTTCCTAACGGGCTGTTGCTCAGTTCATGTCACTGGAACTTGTTGGGTTAGTTCTAAAAAAAACTAAAAACCATCAAAAACTCCTTTTTGCTGACTAAAAACATATGGTTCTTAGAAGTAACGGGTCGGGACCATTCACAGCTTACTGTGAATTTCAGCCACTGCGCAGCAGCAAAGACACTGCAGTATCTCCTCTGCCCCTGGGCAGGGGGCCAGTCCTTGGGCGTCCCTGAGCCACCAGGCCCCGACCCGTATGCACCGTCCCTCACCTGGGTGTGGTGGCCAGGCCCTGGGTGAGAGCGCATCCTGGTTGTTCTTCCTGTGTCTGAAGAGTCTCTTTTGTTAGTGACTCCTCCAGAGCTAGAAGAGAGCACTCTTTTTGCTTATCTGTCTTTCGATTTAAACTGTAGGAATATTTTCTGTAGTGAGTCCTTAGTATTGGACTTGATTTCCACTTTAATGGGGAAATACCAGCTCCGGATGACAGTGCTGCTGTGGCGGCTGCCATGAAAAGATGGACATAGAGGTCAGGCCGGGGGGGTGTTCTCACCCTGTGGTAGCAGCAGCGCCTGCGGACATTTGCTGTCGGCTGCAGCATCCAGCTTGGACATCTGGGCTGGGAAGGGGTGTCTTCTTTGCCGCGGTGGGACGCTGTACAGTTCAGTCTAATTCATTTGGCAAGAATAGGAGCACTGACTGAGTAAAAGTTAGCATTATGAGTTGGGGGAAGCCAAAGTAGAAAGGTGCGGCCAGAGCGTGTGTCCATCCCCTGTTCCCACCAGAGGCCTTGGGTGGAGGCACCCTCCAGACCCCTGTCACTCTCAGGGCACCCTTGGTGCTAGGAAGACAGTTCTTTGAGGCACCTCCTGCCCTTGTGGACTCGGCTCTGGGCAGCTCCTCTGTCAGTGGCCCAGCTATCAGGCATGTGACATCTTTTTCACCTGCCCAGTACAGCGTTAAGCTCCTGGCCTGTTTGTAGTAGCTAGATTTTTGGAAAACAACACGGTATTTTGCTTTCAAGAAGAAGGAGGCCTTGTGTTGCACACCCCTCACCAAATTTAGTGTGAATGTGGTCAGCGGGGGCCCACTGACCACAGGGTAAGTGACTGCCTGTCACGGTTGTGTGCTGCAGCTTGGTACTTATCCCACCCTGGGACTCAGAGGCCGTGGGTCCAGGGGGCAGGAAGAGATGGGTTTCGAGTCCCCTCTGCCGACCGCTCTGGGGCGCTGGCCAGCTGCCCAACCTCCCACAGGCTCCCAAGTGAGACCCCTGCTCTGGGCACACGACCTGCACTGGTAACAGCCCCTGTCAGGGGGCTGTCCTAATGCAGGGCCAGCACCTCGGCCGTGCCCAGCCCGTCGGGTGTCTGGCGTCATCATCATTATCGTGCCCTCAGTCATGCGGTTATTAGTGCATCCTCCCACCGCCGTCAGCTGGGGACAGTGACTCTCCTCAGCCCTTGTCCATGTGGCCCTCGGTGCAGTCTGGTCAGGGCTACGTCCCTCCCTCAGCTGGAGCTCCTCCCACCCCCCAAAGGCTGATACTGGGACCCAGAGAACCAAACCAAACGCCTTGCCGTCGAGTCAGTTCTGACTCATGGCAACCCTATAAGACAGAGTAGAATTGCCCCATAGGGTTTCCAAGGAGCGCCAGGTAGATTTGAACTGCCGACCTCTTGGTTAGCAGCCG
The DNA here is from genome assembly GCF_000243295.1 of Trichechus manatus latirostris. Taxonomy (NCBI): domain Eukaryota; kingdom Metazoa; phylum Chordata; class Mammalia; order Sirenia; family Trichechidae; genus Trichechus; species Trichechus manatus. The sequence goes on from NW_004444064.1 coordinate 3,486,959, forward strand.
AGCTCTTAACCAGTGCGCCACCAGGGCTCCAATACCAGGATAGGGGGTATTAATAACCTTCTCCTAATTGTACTTTGTTACGATCAACTAATGATAACTTAATTGTAACCACGATGGACGTAATTCCATGAACTGGTCTTATGACCCTGCTCACGACGGGACTCTCCACTGACACTAGGTGGTTGTCGTTGGTGTTTCTGTAAGACAGTGTTCGGTGAGACAGCTTTGCTTCTTACCGTGACTGTTGACCAGCGGCGGAGGGGCTGGTAGCAGGAGGGCGGGGTGTGGTGCAGAGTGGCAGCTCCTGGGACTGGCGGGCCAGCGTGTGGAGCACCTGCTGACAGCTGGGGGTGTGCCCTGACCCCGGTGCATGCTCTGGCACCCCCCTGGCAGGCCCAGCAGCTCTCTTCTCGGCCCTGCAGACCCGGCGGAGCATGGTGTTCGCCAAGCACCTGAGGGCGGTCGGGGACGAGTTTAGGCGCCACCACCTCAACTCCACCGACGAAGCCGACAGGATCCCCTTCCAGGAGGACTGGACCAAGATGAAGGTAGCCTCCCACCTTCTTTTAATGAGAGGGGGTGGCGAGGATGGCTGTGGAGGCACAGTAACTCACCCTTAGTTTGCGCAAGTCACAGCAAAGACTGTGTTTGTCTCCATCATGGGCACTTCCGTCCCCTCACAGGACGTGGGTCCCCAGGGTTAGGGTGAGCCAGAGCCTGAGACGGTGCGAGCTCCAGGTCCCATACACCTCCTGGACCCCCAGGTCCCCTGGCCTCCGTGGGACCTCAGGGGACTCGGCACAGCTTTCTCTCCACTAAAATGGGGGAGTTGTTACATGTCCCAGCAACCTCGAAAGGTTGTGTTTAGAAGAAAATGAGATGAGAAATCTGAAAATAAACAGTAAGAGGAGGTGACAGAGTCACGTCTACTGCCCCGTCACAGGGTGTGAGCATTGGAGGAGAACAAGCTAGACTCCCCAGCTCACCCACAGCACCGCTCCTGCCAGTTTGTTCTGGCGCCATCTTTTTTCCCAGAACATTGGCTTTACCTATAATGTGTGTCAACAAATACATTTTATTTCTTAAAATTGACATTATTTTCAACATCAGTATGTAGTTCTTTTAATGATCTCTTTTATTGTCATTTTTAGCAGCAAACGTTTCATAGCCGTTTGTCTGTGGGACGTCTGGGCTGTTTGCGAATGGAAGGACGTTTTTCAGGTGGTAGTTATTAGGTCGGCTGGATGGTCTTTACTAGAAAGGGAAGCATTAAATAGAAGGTTTTTCTTTTATCCAATTTGTATTTTTTGTTTAAGTTTTTCATTTACTATTTGTATTCCACTCAGATTAAAGGGTTTGTGGTAACTAATCACTTTATGGTCTTACACAGACATCCAGTTCCCCCCCGATTCCACCCAGAGGAATCCCTTAGATGCAGCCCTGGAGGCCACCAGGTGGAAGTGCCCATGCCCCCGCGACCTCAGACCCCCCTGAGTCCTGAGGACCACCCCTGCCCTGTGTTCCGAGCATACCCTCCACGCCTAGCAGATGCCTCCCTCTCCCACAGTGCTCCATCCATCCCAGGCCCCATGCCACAGCAGATGCTAACACAGCCACTGTATTCTGCTTTAGCGTGTCCCGGTTGTCCTTTGCTAGGTCAAGCTGGGTTCTTCGCTGGGGGGTCCCTACCTCGGCGTTCACCTGAGAAGGAAAGACTTTATCTGGGGGCACAGAGAGGATGTGCCCAGTCTGGAAGGAGCTGTGAAGAAGATCCGCAGCCTCATGAAGATCCACCACCTCGAGAAGGTGTTTGTGGCCACCGATGCTGTGAGGAAGGGTATGGAGTTGTGACCTTTGGCTTGTACTGGTCTCTATGACCCCGCTAAGCATACATCATAATGCTCTCCACGTGCAGTTCCCGGGAGGGTAGAGCTGAACTTTGTTCTTTGCTCATCGCTGCCCGGTCCACGGGCTCCGTCTTTGGCTGTCTCTTCGCCTTTCTGGCCTCTTCCTGAAGCGTTCCCACATAGAAGAGTGTGCCTGTTTGTTTGCCTTGTGGATTCTGCCTCACAGGCCTCTCCTTGTACTTCGCAGAATATGAAGATCTGAAGAAACTTCTGCCTGAAATGGTGAGGTTCGAGCCCACATGGGAGGAGCTGGAGCTCTACAAAGATGGGGGCGTCGCCATCATTGACCAGTGGATCTGCTCCCACGCCAGGTGCCGCTCGTGTCTGGGCCTGCAGGGAGCGTGTGGGCTTGTTTTTCAAAGGTTCCTAAGAGCTCAAGCTACGTAGTCATCAAAGCTGGGGCTCGTCTGTGTGTCTGCGCTTGGTCGCCACCCCGCATTTGCGTCCTCGTTGTGTGGAGGTGCTCCCTCGGGCTGGTGTCCGTGTCTCGTTGGACTCTCTTGGTCTCACTTGCAGAGGTGCTCATGGCAGGCTGTCCACATGGCTTCCTCCAGAGCCCCTCACCTTTTATCCTGTCTTATTTTTCCCTCATTCCCCACACCTGCTCCTGTCTGCTGCCTCTCTATAGCCGCCTGGTCTCCTGCCTCTGTCCCTGATGAATTATGTATCACTGTGTCGTTGAAGACTTCATGCGGAGCATCCTACAGGGTGGGAAGCATTGGGCCTTCTTTCAGCATTTCTATGGGATTGTTCACAGGGAAAGCACAGCCGGGCGGGAGTGAGTCTGGGTCTCTGTACAGAGGACCCGGGTCGAGTTCAGGTCAGAGCACGTTGAGCAAAATGGGAAATACCACTAGTGTAATTTACTTTCCCTCTGTTTTCAGGATTTCCAGACACCCCATCGCTGTGTGTGCGTGTGGAACGTGTGTGACTGACACTGTTGTGAGGTTATCATTCTCTTCTTTTTCTCACTCAACCCTGTGCTTGAAGCTCTGTCCGTGTGGTACACACTCTAGTTCATTGATCCGTCCAGCACCATTCACACATTGGGACCTTTGGTGATATAGAAACCAAGGTTGCCTCCGACTCTCCACCTCGACCAGCCATGCTGCAGTGACATCCTTGTGCGTGTCCTTTTAGGCACCTCGGAGCAAGCTTCTCTGGGTTGTGTAGGCAGGAAAGGGGAGCTGGGTCCTGGGGCGGTCACATAATTGATTTCATAAAACACTGGCAGATTGGACTCCAGCGCGGTCCACCTGTGAGCCAGGCCTCGTGTTTCCTCACGCCAAAGCTGGGGTTCAGTATCACCCAGCTCCCTGATTGTTGCCAGCTGGGGTAGAAACTGGGATCTCATTGTAATTTTCATTTCTCAGTCTCCTAGTAGGTTTGAGCATCTCTTCATTTGCTTGTTAGTCATTCAGTTCTCCTCTTTGAATTGTTTGTTTTTCGCTTAATAAGAGGTTAAAGGAGTTCATTCAGAGGCACACATCTGATCATTTCTTGACCTGCTAGGGGTTAGTCCACCTGTCTTTTACTTTATGTTAACATTTTCATTGAAGTGTAATATACATACAGAAAAGTGCAGAAATTAAGAAGCATACAGTTCAATAGGTTTCCACGAAGTGGATAGACACACTTCTGTACCTCGTAGCTGTGTTAATATTAGACAAATATGAATAGGTAAATGAGAGCCCGATGTAAGAGGACACACACTGCCACCCAGGGGGTCAGCTGGTGAGACCACCTGTGGGTATTAACACTGCCACCCAGGGGGTCAGCTGGTGAGACCACCTTTGGGTATTAAGTGAGAGTTTCTTCCGATACAAAGCTGCGCTTTAACTTGCAACAACCAAAATGAAGAAATGACGGTTATTACTCACAGATGCTGGAGGGGAGCACACTTGAGGGCCACACACAGAGTTCACACGGGTGCTGAAGAAGGGGAGAATCAGAGTGTGAAGGGACCTGGGCTTAGCCTTTAATAGGGTCTAAGGGGTGGGGTGTACGCTTTATTTCATGGGCCTAGGCACTGTTGACTAATTTAAAGCAGGCAGCGGGAAACTGGGGATCTTGGGATGTGAATTTAGCAGGAAGGAGAGGGGGTCCTTACCTGGATTCACAGATGTAATGTGTGGGTGGGGATAGGGAGAGCTGGCAGGGGAGGAACGTGTGGTGTGAGTTGATTAGGAAGGCAAGCAGTCCTGCTGTTTTGAAATAAGTAATGTTTAATCAGAGGCTGGAAGAAGAGAGATGCGGAGGCATCAAAAAATGGAATTTGGGTTTCTTATGACAGGATCCAGATCAAGAAACAGACCATTCCTAGCATTCATCATGTGTCCAGCATATAATAAAAAAATTTCTAGGTATATGAAGAGACAAGAAATGTGACTATAGTTAAGAGAGGGAAGAAATCATACAAGCAGACCCCCAGATGATCCAAGTATTAGAGTTAGCATATAAGGACTTTAAAATAACAGTGTTTAATATGTCAAAATAGCAATAAAAGATACAGAACTCCATCAGAGAATTAGAATCGATTGAAAAGAATCAAGTTGACATATATACAGTATCTGGAATTAAGAACTTTTTGGAGACAACATGATTGGTGAACTGTAAGTCAGGCCAATTGAAAATCTCCAAACTGAAGCATAAAAATTTTTTTAAAAAGATGGAAAAACAGAACAGAGCATAGGAGACAAGTGGGACACGGTCCAACAATCTAACATGTATAATTGAGATCTCTGAAGGAAAAGAAATAAAAACAGTTGGGGCAGAAACAATTGATGAAGAGGTAATGTCCAGGAGCTGCCCAAACTGATGAAAGACATCAACTCTTAGATGGCAATTCTAAAAGCAGCCAGCACTGCCCTTCTGAAGGGAATGTGTCTTTTGTCCTCTGTGTGCTTTTAACAGTTTTTCCTAGTCTTTTTTAACAGTTTAATGTGTGCATCTATCCAGCTTGCGGCGTGCTTAGCTTCTGGAACCTGTTCACGTGTCTGCTCATTTTTGTTGTATGCTGGGCATTGTGTGGAAAGAACCACAGAGGCCCCGTGGAGGTGGGGCCGCGGGATTACAGGGACAGCAACTACATGAGTCTCTGGAGTTGTGTGTGTGATTTGCTGGTTCCGTGTAACGCCGCTCATCCTCTTATGTTACTCCGCAGGTTTTTTATCGGCACCTCTGTCTCAACATTTTCCTTCCGGATTCATGAGGAAAGAGAAATCCTGGGGTTGGACCCCAAGACAACGTATAACAGATTCTGTGGGGACCAAGAGAAAGCATGCGAGCAGCCCACCCACTGGGAGATCGTGTACTGAAGTGGTGCCACGCTCTCCCCGGGCCCATGCCGTGGTCCCTCTGGGGACACCCTTCATCATCGTGAGGGGTTCTCTGCCTGCCCAGCTATTAGGGAGTGGGGCAGACTGACCATCCATCCCGGGTCTCAGGCCCAGGAGAGGTCACACTCGGAGCAGTGCACGGTGGAACCTGGGGCCATGGTGTGTGCAGCAGCTGCGGCTGGGTCTCACCTGGCAGTGTCTGCTGGCATTGGTGCCTTCCGGGGACTTCGGCTGCGTGTCCAGTCAGGATCTGTGAAGCGGAACCTGTGCTGTGATGATGAGAAAGTGCAGTGTCTTTGGTAGCCTCGGTTTTGGCGGGCTATCTGTCCCCGTCTCCTGCTTATTCCGAGCGAGTCACAGATGACGCCGAGGGGCCGGGTGAGTGCTCTGCCATCCTGGCTGACGTGACAGACTTGTCCTTTGGGTCTGTACAAGGGATGATTTTACATTTCTACAGTGGCGACCAAAGAATCTTCCTCACTCCCACCCTCGCTTTTCCTCCCATTGTGGGCCATGTGTGAGTTGTTTCCCTGTGGGAGACAAAGCCAGGCCGGATGGAGGCTCTGAGGGACCCTGGAACGTGGGGAGCATGTAGTCTCCTCTCCCCAGATGTCGGGAGTGCTGGAATGTTCCACACACGGTCTTCAGGGAGAAGGGCACCTCGGGAGCTGTCTTCAGGGTGCAAGCTGCTCCATGCATTCACACCTATGCCGCAGCTGCTCCCGTGGCTGTGGCCTCCTGTCACCCTGCACACACCCACCTCGGCACACCCACAGAAGGGCTGTAAGACAGAGTGCAGTGCTGGGTGTAGGGACCACCTGTGTTGCTCCTGAAAAGAGCGAGCAGCAGCACACACCAGCTTCCAGGGGCTTCTCAGAAAGCTGCCTGCTAGTCAGACTCTGTTCCACGTGTGAAGACGCCCTTTCCAGGTGCTTCAGCGCTGCTGCCTTGAGGAGCACGCTGACACAGACTCGGCCGTGTGGGCAGGCGCTGTCCAGACTCGGGTGGATGTCATTGATGGCGCCCCTTGCACCACCCCCAAACGCTATGGCCCTTCCCTTCTTAACCCGGCCACCCCACCGTCACTTCCCACCACAGCGTGTCACTGTCAGTGATGCCGGCTGGCACTCTGCTACCCGGACTGGAAGCCACTTCCCACCTCTGCCAGTGGCACCTTGACACAGCCCATCAGGTCCTGGACCTGACGGGTGACAGACAAGGGATAGCAAGGAGAATGGGGGGTCTGCAGAGTCTTCTGGAATCCAAACCTGTTCTTGGTGGACGGTGAGAACGAGAGAACAGGGTCTGCAGAACCTTCTGGAACCCAGATGCTGTCCTTGGTCACCGCCTGCAGGCTCTAGGGCCCTGCGTGCAGTGCTCCTTGCCTTTTCCCCCCAAAGCTTTTAAAACGTCTTTGTCGTGTTCACTCTGACTTCACCGTGAGTCCCTTGGTGTTCCTCACAGCTGTGCAGGGTAAAATGATGAAATATTATTCTTCCATTTGTACCTTCAGATGTTATTAATATAAATTTTCTAGAAAGCTGGGATCCTGTCGGTGCCTTTTTCATGCTCTTGCGTCCTCTGCAGACTGAGGGCTGAGCACACGGCAGTGTAACCACGTGCCTTTGTGTTTACGGCGAGTGAGCTGCCCCGTGTGCACCATCCCTCCCGGCTGCTGCTGGGTGGGAGGCCCTGTCAGGTCTCGGGAGGTGGGGTGCGGGCCAGCATCGTGGTGGGTGCATGCCTGTGGGAGGCTGGCCAAGGGAGAGCCACCAGCCCGTGGGTCCTCATGGAGCTGTCCTTGAGCAGATCGGCCGCGTGAGGGGCCGGGTGGGCAGGTGCTGGCCTTGTCACCAGCCTCCTCACCACCCGCAGCAGCCCGGTGGTCACCGTAGGGCCCTGGGAGGAAGGACTCCACCTGTTGTAAAATGTAGAGATCACCAAGGACATTCTGGTGGGAAAGATGAGAAAAGCATGGGTGTTGGATGGTGGTGAATGCTGTGACCAAAAAAATGAGGGAGGGCAGGGTGTGGGGAGGGTGGGCTGGTGGAGGGGGGCACTGGGCTGGATGAGCTGGGGGTCTCTGGTGCCGTTCGCGGAGACAGCGTGGGGAGGAGCTGGCAGGGGCCCGCAGGCATGGTCGGCGCCCCGAGTTGGCTCAGGCCGGTGGGAAGCCGGAGGCCTCAAGAACGGAGAAGCTAGGGGCTAGTGAGTGGCTCCCACTGACAGTCACCTGGACCGCTCAGCACTTTCAACACCACACCCCACGCCCCTCGTTTGCATCTGGGACCCGCGTTCTCTGTATCACTACCAGCTCGCAGCTCTGAGGATGTCTGTGGTCCAACTGAGTCAGAGTGGAAGTCAGCACTGTTGGGGAGAGGGGCTCAAATGCCGAGAAGAGCATCCCTCGGGAGCACATGAAGGCAAGAAGGGGAGATGAGGGATGTGAGGTACAAGGGGACATGAGGGTCACAGGGCACGGGGGAGGGGTGGCAAGGAGATGCAAGGGAGAATGGCAGCCACGTGGAGTGCTGCACGCCAGGCTCCCCGCAGCCCGACCTGTGGAGGCTTCGGCAGCCATGGCTCCAGCTAGTTTACAAACTGGCTTCAACCATGACTATGCTGTGTGTGGGTGTGGAAGGCAGCTTTCTCCTCTATGACAGAGTCTGACCCAGGAGTGGAGGACCAGGCAGCCCTGCTGGTGTGGGTCCCTTGCCCAGGCCAAAGTCCCTCCAGCTTGGTCCCTGGGCATCGAAGCTGGGTTCCTCAGATGCTGTCCCCTGGGACAGGCTGGCTGGGAGCTCCGGTGGCCGCTGGGCTGCCCAGAGTGCAGGGGCGCTTCTAGGGGCATTGTGGACAGGGACACCCGAGGACACCTGCCCGGAAGGCGGTGGTGTGGCCTGTGCAGCCTCAGCTGGCCTGGTCCACGCAGAGCGTTGGGGTGGAGGAGGGACTCGGCAGGGAGCATCGTGCAGAAAGCCATTTGCAGTGGTGCCTTTGTCCTCACGTCTGCACCGAGGGCAGTTCCAGGAAGCTATTCTCTCAGGATAATCACCTTCAGAGCGCCAAGGCCGCCCAAGGCCCGCGTCTCCACAGTGCTGAAGGCAGGAGCTGCCATCCCTTCCTGAAATCCCTGCTGCAGTGACCGCTAATGCGCGTCCGAGCCTGTGCGCCCCTCCTCCAGGAGGTCTGGCTGTGCGGCCGGTCCCTGGGAGGCACCTGGAGTCCCGTGCCCACCTGGGGCCGGGGACAGCCGGTCTCCACCCTACGCCTGCTCCGTGGTGGGGGCGGGAGGGAGAGGGCAGGTCTGACCCAGATCATACCCAGCCACATTCCCAGCCCAGAGCCAGAAGGGCCCACCAAGTTGGCCAGCTTGGCTCTGTGGGTGCCTGAGGTCACAGTGAGTTTCCCAGCAGGGTCAGGCAAGCCCCCGGTCCCCCAGGCTGGAGAAGCACTGGGCGCCGCAGACAACGACCAGGTGAGGTCGGGCCCAGGGGTGAGGCGGCGTGCCAGAACCCCCTTCACAGAGCTGAGTGGATGGTGCGCTCACCCCTGGGAAAGGTCACACGCCCAGAGCGACCAAGGGCCAGAGCCAGCAGGAAAGACCAGGTGAGTGGACCCCAGGCCCCTTCCTACCCTTCACCGCCACCGCCACAGCCCAGATGGGCCCTTGACCTCCGGCAGTCTCTGCCCTCCTGGTCCAGCACCCTCAGGGCGAGTGCATCTGTCCCAGAAGCCAGCCATAGGGTGCTTGGGCCTTTCCATTCACATCCCGGAGTAGAGGTGGGGACAGAGGTGGAGGAAAGCAGGCGGCTTGTGACAGCCTGCTGACCCACCTGCTGTCACCCTGCCCCCTCGAGCCGCGATGGCGCTGGGGGCCCGGGACCGCTTATCCAGACACAGCTTGTGCGAGGGCACATGGTGTTCGGGTGGGAGGTGCAAGGTGGGGGAGGGCAAGAACGAAAGGCAGGAGAAGGAGCACCCTGACATCCTGCCGAGATGGGTTCCCATTTCTGTGGGAGGACACTGGGGGACGGGCCAAGGTCCTCGCCCGCCTCCAACATCACATGTTCTTCCTCCTCAGTGTCCTCAAAGATCCCCTCACTTTCCCTGCAGTTTCTCCTTGCTCTAGCCAGAGTCTCTCTCGTCTGTGTCCGAGGGTCACAGTGAGCACCTCCCCCATGCCCTCCCACCCAGCCCCCATCCCATGAGCCCGTCTGAGGCCCCGTCGGCAGCTCAGACTGCCAGGAGGTGACATTATAAGAAACGCCTGACGAGAAGGATGAAGAGCTGCTGGTCAGATCCACAGGAATGCTCCTTAGAGCTTAAGGCACCCTGGACACCAGATTTGTTCCCAGACAGCTGCTCTCAAGGGTGGGTGTGCTTTGGAGGTGGAGCCAACTCAGCCTGCTGAGGCTGCAGGAGAGGAGAGGGGAGGGAGGCCCAGGGCACCCCCAGACTCCTGGCTGGAAGGAGGGGCGATCCTGAGCTGTGGGGGCAGCGCTCAGAGTCCACATGTGAGAAAGGGGCCTGGACAAAGGGGACCATGGCCTCCCCACCCCCACCGTTTGAGGACGGCCACCAATCAGTCATTTCTACCCTTTTCGATGTGATCTTTAAAGACAAAGGGGAAGCATCCCACAGAGACAGGTGAGCTTTCTGTATCACCCGCCTCAGAGCTGCTAACGGGACCAGCATGACAATTTCTGGAGAAGGTCGGGAAGATGGGCTGCCACTTCGCCTCATGAATAGGAATGAGTTTGATGCACTAATTATTCCATGGACTTCAAATGAACTGGCAATTTCCTGGGAGCCGAGCAAGGCCTGACCTGGGAGATAAACTTTTCCTTCTCCCCTCCGCTGGAGCGAGGGTCCCCTCCCCACTGCTGTCCTTCTGCACTTCTGTAATTAGATTCCAGAGCGTCGATGTCAGATGCTTATGGTGGTCATCCAGGGGCAAGACAGAGTCCTGTCCCTGTGTCCTCAGCCCAACACGGGCAACCCCATGAGATGCCCCCCAACCCTTACTGTGCAAGGTCCCCATGGGGGTGACCCACTGTCTTAGTTATCTAGTGCTGTTGTAACAGAAATACCACAAGTGGATGGCTTTAACAAAGACAAATTTATTTCCTCACAGTAAAGTTAGGCTAAAAGTCCAAATTCATGGCGTCAGGTACAGGGGAAGGTTTTCTCTCTACCCTGGACTAGGAGCTTCTCTGCACATGAACCTCAGGTCCAAAGGACACGCTCTGCTCCTGGCATTGCTTTCTTGGTGGTATGAGGTCCCCCTGACTCTCTACTCTCTTCTCTCTTTCATATCTCAAGAGATTGCCTCAGGACACAATCCAATCTTGTAGATTTGAGTCCTGCCTTACTAGCACAACTGCCACCCATCCTCGCTCATTAATATCATAGAGGCAGGATTTACAACATATAGGAAAATCACGCAATACTGGGAATCATGGCCCAGCCAAACTGATACACCCATTTTTGGGGGGACATAATTCATTCCATGACACCCACCTATCAGGAACCAGGGGCTACTCACTCTGTGTCCAGCCACTCCCTGAGGCTCCTGGGAGATCAGTCCTGGTCACTCTGAGCAGCCACGTCTGCTCTGTTCATATGTCACTGTCAAGGCTTCTGACTCCAAGGACAGGCCCAGGAGCCTGCGAAAGGAAGGACTAGCCTCCAAGTCAGGCCCACCTGGGTTGACTCATCCTTGTCGCCCCTGGCTCCCTGCACTGAGCCTGGGACTAGCTGCAATAGGGCTGCTAGAGTCAGGGCGCAGCCCAAAGTCAACCCCATGGAGGTAGCTCCAGTCCCAGAAAAGTTGTGGAGCAGGCAGGGGCTGAGGCACTATCTTAGGCTGGGTTCTCTATAATATGTATATGTCATGGATTGAATTACGCCCCCCCAAAAATGGGTGTATCAATTTGGCTGGGTCATGATTCCCGGTATTGTGTGATTTTCCTATATGTTGTAAATCCTGCCTCTATGATATTAATGAGGGAGGATGGGTGGCAGTTGTGTTAGTAAGGCAGGACTCAGTCTACAAGATTGGATTGTGTCCTGGGGCAGTCTCTTGAGATATAAAAGAGAGAAGTGAGCAGAGAGACAAGGGACCTCATACCATCAAGAAAGCAGAGCCAGGAGCAGAGCACGTCCTTTGGACCAGGGTCCCTGCGCAGAGAAGCTCCTAGTCCGGGGGAACATTGATGATAAGGACAACAGAGAGAAAAAGCCTTCCCCTGGAGCTGACACCCTGAATTTGGACTTGTAGTTTACTTTACTATAAGGAAATAAACTCTGTTAAAACCATCCACTTGTGGTATTTCTGTTATAGCAGCACTGGATGACTAAGACACTATACTCATAGCGACCCTATAGGACAGAGTAGAACTACCCCACAGGGTTTCCAAGGAGCAGCTGGTGGATTCCAACGGCCAACATTTTGGTTAGCAGCCAAACACTTAACCACTGTGCCACCAGGGCTCCAAATAGATTTATATCAAGGAAATAGCTCATGCAGGTGTAGAGGCTAGAACTTCCCAAGTCCGAGAGTCAGGCTGGAGGCATCTCCTGATGCACGTAGCCACAGGGGCTGGCAAACCCAAGATGGGCAGGTCACACAGTGGGACTATTGCTCACAGGCTGTGAAGACTGATGAATCCCAAGATCAGCAGGTAACCTTTTAGCTCACATCCGAAGAACTGGAGGTCAGACGAACAGGATCCAGCTGCAGGATCCAGAGCCAGCAAAAGCCCCGTGAGCCTTGCCAAATAGTCCACCTATATTGGATGCAGGCTACACCCCCAAGGAAACTCCCTTTCAACTGATTGGCTGCTCACAGCAGATCCATCATGGAGGTGATCACATTATATCAAATCTCATCATGGAGGTGATCACATCATTATAGGACTACCAAACTACATCATAACTGCCAAACCATTGAGAATCATGGCCCAGCCAAGTTGATACACAACCTTAACCATTACAGGCACCATTTCAGATGGGGAAATGGAGGCACTGAGAGGTGTGACCTGCCCAAGATCACACAGGAGCTGAGGAGAAAGCTGGTCCTGGCCAGGTCTCCCACCGACTGGGGAGCAGACACTCTCCATAAAGCAGACACATAGGAACCAGGTCCCTCACTTTGGACCCAGGGCCCAGGCCACAACTTGAACAAGTCTTGAAGGGAAACAGATAAAGAGTCACCCTATTTCCCCGGCTGATGTTATGTAAAAGACGGAGAAGCAACACACGCACGTGGTAGAAGCAATTCCAACAGTCCAGTGCCCCAAATCTCAGGAGTTCTGTCCCTCGGCAGCAGGGCCCATCGGAAGGACTCCACCTTCCTAAGGCAACACTCACCCCAGAATTTGAGTGAAATCCCCATTTCCGTTTTGCAAAGCCGTGAGGAAGTTTCTTAGATTTTTCTCAATTTTGAAAGCTCACCAAATGCTGTTGAGTCTGGTCCACATGTCACGCCCCCAGCCCACCTGGGCAGCCTGACCGAGGGCTCCCACGTGGGCAAACACGGATGGTGGGTCAGAGCATTGGGACTGCACATAATCTTACTTCTCTGCTGAGCGGGCTGTTCCTCCACAGCCACGGGGTGCTCCCCACTCTCCTGCACCATAGGCGCAGCCTCCAGGCACACAAGGTGAAGGACAGGATGTTCTTGGCTAGGTTCTAGGGGTCTATAGCTGAGGAAGCCTGGACCCAAGTTCTGCCCAGAGCCCCCAGATGGAACCCAAATATAGTGTAGCTCCCCCATCCCCTTATCCACGGTTTCGCTTTCCTCGATTTCGGTTACCCATGGCCAACTGCAGTCTGAAAACGTTTAAATGAGTAGCTTGGTGAAATCTTACACCTTCTCGCTCCATCCCACACAGGGCCCGCATTTACATAACTTTTATTACAGTGTATTGTTAACAATTGTTCTATTTTATTATTAGTTGTTGTTAGTCTCTTACGGTGCCTAATTTATAAATTACACTTTATCATAGGTATGTATGTATAGGTTAAAACAGTGTGTATAGGGTTCTGTACTATCTGTGGTTTCAGGCATCCATGGGGGGTCTTGGAAGTATCCCCTACAGGTAAGGTGGGACTACTGTATACCAGGACCCCTGGAAGCATAATGATTAAGAGCTCGGCTGCTAACCAAAAGTTCGGCAGTTGGAATCCACCAGCTGCTCCTTGGAAACCCCATGGGGCAGTTCTACTCTGTCCTCTAGTGTCACTATGAGTTGGAATCAACTCAACAATGGTTTTTTTTTGACTGTATACCAGCAGCTCAGCACCAGGCTGAAAGAAGCACATGCCCAGCTCAAAGTCTCCACGAGTATCACCATGATTACTGTGATGGCTTTTCTCGAGATGGCAAAATTGCTCCAAAATCCTCAGCCCTTCCTCCACTTGGAGTTGCCCTTCTTTCTCCCTCTGGCCCCTCAGGGTCCCATGTCCCCCCCTCCTCCACCCTCTGGGTCTGCTCTCCTCTGCCGTAACTGTGACTACATTCCATGTCCCCCAAGCTCCCCCATCTGCCTGTCTGAGGTGTCCCAGGTCTGCCATCACAAAACACAACAGACTGGGTGGTTATCGCAACAGAAGTTTATCGTCTCAAAGTTTGGGAGGCTGGGAGTCTGAGATCAGGATACCAGCATGTGGATTCCTTCTGAGCCTCTGAGGGAGAGTCTGTTCCTTGCCTCTCTCTCAGCTTCTGGGACGGCAAGCAATCCTTGGCGTTGCTTGACTCCTGGATGCATCACTCCACCCTCTGCCTCTTTCTTCACCTGGCCATCTTCCCTTTGTGTCTTTTCTTTTTTATAAGGACACCACTCAGATTGGATTAGTGCCCACTCTATTGCAGTATAGACCCTGGGGGTGCCAACAGTTGAAGCGCTTGGCTGCTGTCTTAGTCATCTAGTGCTGCTTTAACAGAAATACCACAAGTGGATGGCTTCAACAAAGAGAAGTTTATCCTCTCACAGTCCAGTAGGCTAGAAGTCCAAATTCAGAGCACCAGCTCGAGGGGAATGCTTTCTCTGTCGGCTCTGGAAGAAGGCCCATGTCATCAGTCTTCCCTTGGTCTGGGAGCTTCTCTGCGCAGGAACTTCAGGTCCAAAGACACGCTGTGCTCCCGGCACTGCTTTCTTGGTGGTATGAGGTTCCTATGTGTCTCTGCTCACTTCTCTCTTTTACATCTCTAAAGAGATTGGCTTAAGACACTATCCAATCTTATAGACCTCATCAGTATAACTGTTGCTAATCCATCTTATTACATCGTCGTGATAGAGTTTACAACACATAAGAAAATCACATCAGATTACCAAAATGGTACACAATCATGACCCAGCCAAATTGATACATGCATTTTTTGGGGGCACATAATTCAATCCATGACAGCTGCTAACCGAAAGGTTGGAGGTTCAAGTCCACCCAGAGGTGACTTGGAAGAAAGACCTGGCAATCTACTTCTGAAAAATCAGCCACTGAAAACTCTACAGAGCACAGTTCTACTCTGACACCCAAGGGGATGCCATGAGTTGGAATTAACTCCACAACCACTGATTTTGTTTTTTGTTTTCCTACTCCAGTAGGACCTCATGTGAAGTTAATTAATTATGTCTGCAAAGACCCCATTTCCAAACAAGGTCAAGTTCACAGGTACAGCAGTTAGGACTTCAACATATCTTTCGGGGAGCACAATTCAACCCACAACAGGCCCCTTCTCTTGGGTTCCACTGGCCTATTGTCCTGTCTGGGCAAAGATAGTCCTGGAGGGTCGGGTTGAGGAAACGTGGACCTGCGTTGCACCTGAGCCCCTCACAGCCCAGCAAAGCCTCTCCGCTCCTTTCGCTCCTTGCTTGCTGAGGGGCTGGCTCTACAGAATTAACACTGGGTAGAAGCAGACACAATCAGACCCTGAAGTGACTGACTTAGAAACTGCCAGACACAAGCCCATTCTGACCAGTCATGTTCTGTGTGGCCCGGCGCCACTGGAAGGAGCCACATCCACAGCCAGTCTGCTGAGCAAGGAAGCTGGGGTTCAGGCCCTGGAGCAGAAAGATAGCAGAGCCATGTTCTAATCCTCTCCCTCACGGGTCCCAGAGCCAAGCAGCGCCTCCACATTTCCAACAGCCAGCCAGCTCCAAATGCAGTCTCTCCCTGTGGGGTGGGAGGTCTGGCCCGAGAGGCCGGGCCTCACAGAGCACCCTGTTGACAGAGCAGCCCCCCATTTGCTGTCCTCCAGACACGGGACATTGTGCTGTGTGTAGAAAGCACACCCCTCCCCTGTGCCTGTACCTTGAGAATAGAACTTCAACTCCACAGGGGAGCCTGAGCGTGGACAAGTTCCGGCCTAGATCCTCAGTCTGATTCCCGGACAATGTTGCATTTCAGTTCTCCTTTGTGGTAAGAAAGATGTCAACCTGCTCCCCCTCCCAGATCTGGGAGCCCAGGCTGAGCTGGGAAGCCACAAAGCTGTCCTCGGTGGTGGACAAGCTTCACTCCCACTGACCACCAGCAGGAAAGGGGCCATGGCCAGGACCAGGGGTGACAGGCAGGGCGGGTCCACAAAAGGCAGGACAGGAGGGAGTTGGCCGAGCAGATACCGGGGCAGAGGCAACTCGAGGTGAGTGACATTGCCGTAGCATTCCCCCTCTGGCTCCTGCTGGGCTGCGTGGACAGTGGTGCTGGAGTCCCATGGTGCTCTGGGCCAGGCCAACCACTCCACTGGGGTCTCCTGTCTGGGGAGTGGGCCATCCCTGCCCACAGGGATGCTGCAAGGGCTGAGGGGGCCAGGTGAACCCAGTGCCAGCAGGGCAGACGTATGGGGCATCTTCTCTGACGGGCACCCCTTCCTCCATGTCCCTCCACCTGGGGCTGACCACCGTCATCACAGACACCCACAGCCCATGGGAGGGGCAGAAACAAGCTGTGGGCTGTCCTCCTCAGCCCACTCCCCCACCTCCCCCCGAGTCCCAGGGCCCTCTCACCCCTGGTGGCCTCAGAGTCTTAGTGCAGTGGCAGTGGTCCCCCAGGAAGGGGACCACCACAGACACAGTCGATCACCTTACCCTCCAGGCCCCCCAGCCCTTCACCCTGCTCCTCCATCCCTTTCTGCTGGGAGCCCAACCCTCCGGCACCACCCCTCATCATCCCTGGTCCTCAGCTCTACACAACAGGGGTACAACCCAAGGGATGGTCCCAGCCCAGCCACGGCGGGGCTCACACTCCAGAGCCCCTGAGCTGGGTCTCTGCAGTGGCTCTGAGGGGCTTGTGATGGGGAGGGGGAGGCGAGAGACAATCACCTCTTCAGGAGGGAGGGAGCCGAGAGGGTCCACCCAGTCCTTCCAGGCAGAGGCCGGGTGAAGGTGGGCACTCAAATGTGGGGGCTGGATGTGCCAGGAGCAGGCACAGCCAGCCTAGGAGAAGCAGCCTTCTGAGGGGCTGCCCAGAGGCCACCCTCCTCGTGCCTCAGTTTCCCTATCTGTCGGGGGGGGGTAGGTACTTCAGTTCTGGGTTCCGTGTGTGCAGAGGTCTGCCCAGCACTGCCGAGAAAGTCAGAGAAGACGTAGAGGTATCCAGAAAGAGGAGGAGTGAGGGGTCCGAGTCAGAACTGGGCGGAATGTGGGGCCCACCCTAGAAAGCAGGAGGCCCACCAGGCCCAGGCAGATAAAGGCCCTGGGAGGGAGACTTCGCCCCAGGGGGTGGAGGCCACACCCACCAGAAAGAAGTAGAGGTGGCCGGAGGTGGGCAGAATGGCTTCATAGCCAGATTCAGCCCACGGGGTCCCAGTGTGCCTGATTTATTAGTAACTTTTGTTGTCCTGGGGGAGCGGCTGCTAAGCAACTCCCCAATCCCCACCCAGGGCCCCCACCCCTCGGGGCAACATGCTGCGCCTGCTCCTCCTCCATTCTGCCATGTATCCAGCTCTGAGCCTGGCACTGCACTGGGCTGGGACACAGGAGAAACGGGGGTGACATTCCCTGTCCTGGAGTCACAGTGCCGTGGGGACACAGACAATGAAAACCACAAGACGTCAGATACTGTCTGGGTCTCCCAGTGCTGCTGTAACCGTGAGTGGGGGGCTTTAAAGGACAGAAATATATTCTCTCCCAGTTCAGGAGGCTGGAAGTCCGAAGTCAGGACACCAGCTCTAGAGCAAGGCTCTCTCTCTCTGTCGGCTCTGGGGGAAGGCTCTTGTCTCAGCTTCCATAGCCCGTGTTCCTCATCCTTGGGGATCTTCCCGGGGCCTCTGTCTTTCCCGCTTGTGCTTCCTGTCTGTGCCTGTGCTGCTCCTGGTCACTCAGCAGTGGTTGGGGTCCGGACACACCCTACACTGCCTCATTAACATAACAAAGAAGACCTGCCAGGATCACAGCCACAGGCACAGGGGTTAGGATTCCAACACACTTTTCAGGGAACACAATTCAACCCATAACAGATGAACAGGACGTCCCATTCCTGGTGGAAGGGATGAATGTGGTGGAAGTTGGGGGGCGGGGACTGGAGAGGGTGGAAGAAAGGTGCTGAGGTCACATGGTCCTCGCACAAAATGTCCACCAGAGAAACCCAAACATGTGGCTCATCAAGAAGGGTGTTGGCTCCCGGCCTGACAGGATGTCACTTGTGGTCACACCTGGGGCCTGCCCACACAGGCACCTGTCCCCCCAGGCCACGCAGGTGAACAGTGTGGGGACCCCAGTGGCCAGTGAAGCTGAGACGTGGCGGTGGCTTAGTTTAGGTTCTCAAACAACATGGAGACTCCTCCTGGGCCCCCGGTGGGGGCAGTGGGATCCTTCAAGCCTGTGGCAGTCGCCTCATGTAGCAAATTATATTTTCCAACTCAGAGCCCCCAGCCTAGCCCAGCCATTCCAGATTCCTGATCCACAGAAACCATGGAAGATAATAAAATGATTGTCGTGGTTTAAGCCACTAAGCTTGAGGGCGATTTGTTACGCAGCAATTGCTAACCAGGACGCCTCAGGCTATAAAATGAGAAACACAGCGCCCCACTGTCCGATGGGAGTTTGGTTCCCACAACCTCTCTGATGATTCAGACCAGGAGTCGCCCTGTCCCCAGATTTATCTTCCAAACTAAGGCCCTCCCTGACAAGTGACTGCCTTTGTTTTCTTTCGAGGTGACCCATTTTAAAAGGGTCCTCTGAATTTCAGAGGACTCCCTGCATGGTGCACATTGTTAACACTCCCAGCTGCTAACTGAAAGGTCAAAGGTTTGAGTCCTCCCAGAGACACCTCCTAAGAAAGGCCTGGTAACCCGACTGCAAAAAATCAGCCACTGAAAACCCTATGGAGCACAGTTCTGCTGACACACATGGGGTCGCCAGGACTTGGAGTGGACTCCACGGTAACTGGTATATATTTCAAGCTCCTGTTGGCCACTTCCACTTTCAACAGTATGTGTCTGCCTTTGTCTCCCCACCCTGGGAGTTTGACACAAGTCTTCTTGCATCCCAGCTGTCAAAGCTAGTGCTGAAAGGGAAGGGACCCAGGGAGCTCAGTCACAGAGCTAAGACAGGCCCTCGGGAAGCACAGGGTTATCAATGGCTCAGGAGGACAAACGTTGCTCATGTCTCATGTACCCCAGTGCCACAAAGAGGACACAAGGCTGTCACAACCACTCCCCAGGCAGGGCCTGAGTTAGATCGAACATGGACCCATTTTCCTGATACTCACTGATGAGGCAGTCCCTTCCCACTGGGCACCTGGAGCCTGAGGTGGGATGAGTATGTCACCCACTCAGAGCAGAATTCATGCTGGACATGAGGGGGGTGTAGAGGAGGGCCCCACCTGAAAAGAAGGTGACCAGAGAGGGACACTCTCCAGAACTCCCAGGACTTGGGTGTCGGACTGCACCACTGGGGGCCTTGCCCTCATCCCACCCCACCTGCTGCCCCCATAGCAGCCGGGAGGTGAGGAGTCGGCAGGAGAGAGGGGAGGTGTGGCTAGGCTTGAGCCCGGCTCCCTTCAGAAGTTACTAAGACAGGTTTGTGAATTCAGTAACCCGGTTACTCGCTTCACAGGAGGTTTGGGGGGAGGGAGAAGGAGACAAATGGTCAGGAAGCACATTTTGGGGAATAGCCATATAATTACACCTTTCTGCTAGTACCAAGTGCCATCTGTTTCCAGGCGGTCCATCCCGTTACTCCTCACTGCCACATTAGCTAACTAATGAAGGCTGGATGCTGCAAGAAACCATCTGTGACAAATTAAATCACTGTTTCTATTAAAGGGCCTTTTCAGGACAAACCAAGGCTGCTTCAGGTCCCTCAGGTTGGCTGCCCTCACAGCTGGGCTACGGGGTAGCAGTGTGGGGCTATGAGTATGGTGGGCCAGCGTGTGGACTCACTCTCCTCAGGCGCCCAGCAGGACACTGCAATGCCATTGACCTTTGCCTTGCAAATGGGCAAGCCAAGACCCTACAGCCCCCTTGGGATTGAGGGTTCCCAACACAAATCCCAAATCCGTCATGTCCTAGGAAGACTTGTATGAGCACGTGCACTAGCTCAACTGAGAAAAGCCAAAACACTGTAGGATATAAGCTGGTCTGTAGAGAAGGCCCCCTTTAAATGGGGCTGCTTCTGGTGAGCCCCTCAGTAGAATTTTCTCATAGTGAACTCATGTGAGCAGGCAGAATTGCCGGTTTATTGAGCCCACTATGGGTCCAGCACTGGGCTGGAGTCTGGGGGCATGAGTGAGAGAGTCACTTGTCCTCACAGGCCCCCAGTTTACTTGGGGATGGCAAGGACAAACAAAGCAAGGACACAAGGGGCCACAGTGACAGAATCAAATTGGAGAAAGACAAAAGGGTGTAGTGGAGAGGGTGGGTTTATAGAACAAGTGATTTTTTTTTGCTACCAGGATTAGGTGCTGGGAATGAAATGCTCTAGTTGGCTGAGGCACAGCCAGAGAGAAGTGTAGAGCTGGAAAGAAAGGGCCAGGTCATTTTGTTGTGTGCTTTGAGTGCTGGGGTAGGAGTTGAACTTGTAAGGGTCTCAGTGCAAAGTATTGGTAACTCTGAAAGGTCATGCCAGTAACTTCATTTTCAGCAACATGGTGTAAAAGATGATGGGAAAAAAGTCCTCTCAGTAGAGAAACCACAAAAACCAAAACCATTGCCACTGAGTTGATTCCAACTCATAGCAACTCTATAGGACAGAGGAGAACTGTCCCACAGGAGTGGCTGGTGGATTCAAACTACCAACCTTTTGGTTAGCTGCTGAGCTCTTAACCACTGCGCCACTGGGGCTCCCAGTAGAAAGCACCAAAAATGCCCAATAAAAGAATTTTTGAAGGTCTTTTTGAATCCAAGGCTGAGCTGAGGACAAAGTAAGAGAATACCCAAAGGTCATGGTCCATAGGAAGTGTGAATCAAGCAGGATAAGTTAGTACTGAAGTGCTGTTTGTCCCAAGGGTATTGGGTGATCCCTCATGGTCAGGATCTTTTGCTTTAAAAACCCCAGAAAAGTAGTAGGAAACAAAGTTTGGGACCTGTACAAGGTAGGAAATCAGAACAGAAATTCTGCATTAAGATAGGTGGTGCTTTCGGTGGTGAAACAGGGAAAAACCTACTCTTCAGATTAAATTGATAGGGATATTTGCCTGTCTGAGCTTCAGATCTGGGTGCAGAGGGAAATTAAAGAAAAACTCTCCCCTGGAAATTTCTAACCATACGGTGTCCACACACAAACACACATACAATGTATTTCCAAGTGGCTTGCCTCAGGTCCGGCAGAAGCAAACAAAAATCTTCTAAAGAAACTCACCATCAAATGCCTCAGAGAATTCCTACATATGTGAACATGAATACACAACACAGGATCATCAGACACTTAAGGAAACAAGCCACCATGTGCAAGAATCAGCAGACATAACAAATGTAGAATCAGACCCATAACTGCAGATAATGGATAATCAATATAGAATATAAAGTACTTACAATTAATACATTTACAGAAATAAAAGAGGACATTGAAGTATGACAAAAGGAAAAGACACTATCAAAAATGAAGTATAACTTGTAGAAATGAAAATACAACAATTGAAATTAGAAATGCAATGATTAAATAGCAAATTGAAAACAACTAAAAAAAGAGCAAACTGGATGATAAATCTGAAGATGTTACACAGAATGCAGCACAGAGAACCAAAGAGATAGAAAATGGAAGAGCTATTAAGGGACATAGAAAAAAGAATGCACAAGTTTAACCTTTATCTAATAAATATTCCAAAAAGAGAGAACAGAGAAAGCAGGAGAGGTCACATTTGAAGAGATATTAGGTGAAGATTTTGAAGATTGATATTCAGAAGGCACCGTGAATCTCAGTAGGTTACACAAAAAGAAATCCACACATGGGCAGTGATCATGAAACTGCAGAACAACAGAAATAGAGATAATCCTAAGGCCACCAGAGAGTAAGGGAAGATAACATACAAAAGAACAGCAACAAGACCAACAACTGACTTCTTCACAAAAACATTGGATGCCAGAAGAAAGGGGAATAATATTTTCAAAACACTTGGAGAAAATAATTGTCAAACTAGATTTGTGTTACCAGCTAAACTATCCTTCAAGAATGAGAGCAGGCAAAGAAAAACCAAGATGGTTCACCATAAATAAATCTAACTAAGGAGTTTCTGGAAGATTATAAAGAATCTAAAGATGGAAAACAATTTCAGAAGGAAAGTTTAAGAGACAAAAGAAATATTAAAGCAGGGAAAGCACAAACATGGGTAAAGTTAAACATTGTATAGACAATAAAACTAACAATCGTAATGTCTACTTTGTGGGGTTAAAAAAAGCAAGATACAACAAAAATAGTGGTCAATGATAGTCTATAAACCAAAGGTGGTGGTGACCAGAGGTAAAATGCTTTAAAGAACTCAGGATATTTAAAAAGAAAGAAGAGGCTGAGCAACTTTAGACTGTTAAAGATAAATAGTAGATTTGAAAGTTTTAGAGTGCCCTCCAAAATAATAGGAATAGAGAGTACAGAGAACCTCTTAAGAATAGATGAGAAACTGAGAAAAAAGAATCAATCAAACCAAATGAAGCAAAAAAAAAAAAAAAAAAAAAAAAACACGGGGAAAAAAGGAGCAAACTGGGAAGCACAATATAGAAAGGCATAAATTAATTCAAATATATCAGAAATCACAATAAATGTAAATACATAAAACTTTTGATTAAAAGACAAAAATTATCAGATTGAATGTTTAAAAGTCTAGTTATATGCTGCATATAAGAGATTCACCTCAGAGTCAATACCAGGATGGTGAAGAGGCAGATGAGTCCTGTCCTGCATCAAAAATCCCTGCATCAGTCTCCGTGGAGGGCTCCACTATTGGGAAGTTGGCCAGGCACATGGACTTCAGGCCTTTTCAGAGGAGGAGCTTCTTCAGCTCCCTTACAACAGGGTGACCATAAAATGTATTGTTTAACCTAGGTGATTTGAGAAGGAAAGGAGACGTGTAGTGAAAAACACACAGGGACAACAGACATAAATCAGAGCAGTGGGTCCTGGGTCAGCAGGGACACTTGTCCTCTGCACAAAACCCAGCTCCAGACCCCTCAAGGTTCTGGAGAAGCCTGTGATAATTTGGGGGTTATTAGACTTCTACCAACTTTTGAAGTCTGAAATTGATCAAAAATACAATTAAGACGTGTTAATAATTACTGGTGATTGGGAAGTTAGAAACAAAGAAGAATGATGAGTAGTTGGAAAATATGGCCTTGGTGATAGAAACGATGAAGGAGATCCCAAGATAGAATTTTGCAAGACCAATGACTTCTTCATTGCAAGTACTTTTTTCCACAACATAAATGGCGACTATACACATGGACCTTGCCAGATGGAATACATGGAATCAAATCGTCTACATCAATGGAAAGAGATGATGGAGAAGCTCAATATTATCAGTAAGAACAAGGCCAGGGATCGACTGCAGAACAGAGCATCAATTGCTCCTATGCAAGTTCAAGTTGAAGCTGAAGAAAATTAAAATAAGTCCATGAAAGCCAAAATACAACCTTGAGTATATCCCACCTGAGTTTAGAGAATCTCAAGAAAGATTTGACACATTGAACATTAATGACTTAAGACCAGGTGAGTTGTGGGATGACATCAAGGACATCATACATGAAGAAAGCAAAAGATCATTGAAAAGACAGGGAAAAAAGAAAAGACCAAAATAGATGTCAGAAGAGATTCTGAAACTTGCTCTTGAATGTAGAGTAGGTAAAGCAAATGGAAGAAGTGATGAAGTAAAAGAGCTGAACAAAAGATTTCAAAGGGCTGCTTGAGAAGGCAAAGTAAAGTATTATAATGAAATGTGCAAAGACCTGCAGTTAGAACGCCGAAAAGGAAGAACACACTCAGCATTTCTCAAGCTGAAAGAACTGAAGAAAAAATTCAAGGCTCGAGTTACAATATTTAGGATTCAACATAGGCAAAATATTGAACGATGCAGGAAGCATCAAAAGAAGATGGAAGGAATACACAGAGTCACTGTACCAAAAAGAATTGGTCAACGTTCAACCATTTCTGGAGGTAACATATGATCAAGAACCGATGGTATTGAAGGAAGAAGTCCGAGCTACACTGAAGGCACTGGAGAAAAACGAGGCTACAGGAATTGACAGAATACCAATTGAGATGTTCCAACAAATGGATGCAATACTAGAAGGGCTCATTTATCTATGCCAAGAAATTTGGAAGACAGCTACCTGGCCAGCCAACTGGAAGAGATCCATATTTGTGCCCATTCCAAAGAAAGGTGATCCAACAGAATGCGGAAAATATCAAACAGTATCATTAATATCACATGTAAGTAAAGTTTTGCTGAAGACAATTCAAAAATGGTTGCAGCAGTACATCAACAGGGAACTGTCAGAAATTCAAGCTGGATTCAGAAGAGACTATGGAAAGAGGGATATGATTGCTGATGTCAGATGGATCTTGGCTGAAAGCAGAGAATACCAGAAAGAGGTTTACCTGTGCTTTATTGACTATGCAAAAGCATTTGACCGTGTGGATCATAACAAACTATGGATAACGTTGCAAAGAATGAGAATTCCAGAACACTTAATTGTGCTCATGAGGAATCTGTACTTAGACCAAAAGGCAGTGTTTTGAAGAGAACAAGGGGATACTGCGTGGTTTAAAATCAGGAAAGGTGTGTGTCAGGGTTGTGTCATTTCACCATACTTACTTAATCTGTATGCTGAGCAAATAATCCAAGAAGCTGGACTATATAAAGATGAACACAGCATCAGGACTGAAGGAAGACTCATTAACAACCTTTGATACACGGATGACACAACCTTGCTTGCTGAAAGCAAAGAGGACTTGAAGCACTTATTGACTGTCTTAGTCATCTAGTGCTGCTATAACAGAAATCCCACAAGTGGATGGCTTAACAAACATTTATTCTCTCACAGTCTAGGAGGCTAGAAGTCCAAACTCAAGTTGCCAGCTCCAGGGGAAGGCTTTCTCTACTGGCTCTGGAGGAAGGTCTTTGTCATCAATCTTCCCCTGGACTAGGAGCTTCTTCGAGCAGGAATCCCAGGTCCAAAGGACTCCCTCTCTTCCCGGCAATGCTTTCTTGGTGGTTTGAGGTCCCCAAGTCTCTGCTCACTTCCCTTTCCTTTTATCTCTTGTAAGATAAAAGGTGGTGCAGGCCACACCTCAGGGAAACCCCTTTTACATTGGATCAGGGATGTGACCTGAGTAAGGCTGTTACATCCCACCCTAATCCTCTTTAACATAATCTAATCTTGCCTCATTAACCACAGGCAGAGACTAGGATTTACAACACATAGGAAAATCACATCTATCACAGAATGGAGGACCACACACAATACTGGGAATCATGGCCTAACCAAGCTGACATATTTTTGGGGAACACAATTCAATCCACGACACTGATGAAGATCAAAGACCATCACCTTCAGTATGGATTACACCTCAACATAAAAAAAACCAAATCCATTGCCACTGAGTTGATTCCTACTCATAGCAGCCCTATAGAACAGAGTAGAACTGTTCCACAGGGCTTCCAAGGCTGTGACCTTTACAGCAGACTGCCACGTCTTTCTCCTGTGGAGCGGCTGGTGGGTTTGAACCATTGACCTTGCGGTTAGCAGCCAAGCACTTAACCACTGCACAGCCAAGGCTCCCAGTCCTCCACATAAAGAAAACTAAAATCCTCACAACTAGATCAATAAGCAACATAATGCTATGTGGAGAAAATATTGAAGTTGTCAAAGATTTCAATTTACTTGGTTCTGCAATCAACACCCATGGAAGCAACAGTCGAGAAACCAAACTACATATTGCACTGGGCAAATCCGCTGCAAAAAACCAACAATTGTGAGGATGGTGCAGGAGCAGGCAGTGTTTTGTTCAGTTGTGCATGGAGCCTCTGTGAGTCAGAACGGACTCATTGGCACCTAACAACAGCGACGTTCAACAGTGTGCTAGTTGCTTGTGGCTCCCGTAGCAAATTTTCACAAACCTAGTGGCTTTCAACAGCACAGCTCCTGTAGGCCAGAAGTCCAACACGGTGTGGCTGGCTTCTCTGCTTAGAGTCTCACAAGCCCAAAATCAAGGTGTCGACCAGCTTGGGCTCATACCTACAGGCTCCAGGGAAGAATCAGCTTCTGGGCTCGTTCAGGCTGTTGGCAGAATCGGGCCCTTTGCATGATTTCCACGTGGTCTCCTCCATCTTCAAAGCCAGTCATGACAGTTTGGGTCCTTGTCACACTTTAAATCTCTTTGCCTTCCCCTTCTGCTTTTAAGGACTCAATACAATTACACTGGGCCCACTCAGGTAATCTAGGATAATCTCCTATTTTAATGTCAGCTGATAGTGACCTTAGTTACATCTGCAAAGTCCCTTTTCCATGTAAGATAACATATTCTCAGGTGTTCTCATCTGTACGGTGGAGCCTATGGGACCAAAATTCTACTGATCATAGCTCATAACAAAGTTGATGGGCTGTCCCTATTATGTTTCCAGTGGAACAGAGCTGGACAGTTAACCAATGGTCAAATTCTCATACAGACAGGAGTTTTATTAACTCTGTGCCCATAACGATCAATGACTATCTATCTATCATCTATCTATCATCCATCTATCTATCATCTATCATCTATCTATCTATCATCTATCTATCATCTATCTATCATCTATCATCCATCTATCATCTATCATCT
>NW_004444064.1:3513551-3529791 GCF_000243295.1 Trichechus manatus latirostris
ATCTATCATCTATCATCCATCTATCATCTATCATCTATCTATCTATCTATCATCTATCATCCATCTATCTATCATCTATCATCTATCTATCTATCTATCTATCTATCTATCTATCTATCTATCTATCATCCATCTATCTATCTATCATCCATCTATCATCTATCATCTATCTATCTACCTAGCATCTATCTATCTATCTACCTATCTATCTATCTAGAAAAGCCCTGTTGGCACGGTGGTTAAGTGCTTGGCTGCTAACTGAAAGTTTGACAGTTTGAACCCATCAGCTGCTCAGCAGGAGAAAGATGTGGCAGTTTGCTTCTGTAAAGATTTACAGCCTTGGAAACCCTACGGGACAGTTCTACTCTGTCCTGTAGGGTGGCTATGAGTCGGAATCAACTCGAAGGCAACAGGTTGGTTTTTCGATTTGATATACAGTCATGCATCACTTAATGTCCACCATACCTTTTGTGAAATAGGACGTTACGCGGTTTGGACGCTGTGCGAACACCGTTATTATATACAGGCAGTCCACCGGTTGTGTGCCCAGCCCCGCCCGCTGTGCTGCCTGACTGAGGAGCAAGAGCTGCCCTGGTCCAGTATCCCCCTCACCCCCGCCTGCCCTCAGGACAAGGCGCCAACAGCTGTTGTATCCACTGGATACAGGAGGCCGGCCTTGCAGGATGTGCAGCTGGGCCGCGCGGGGCTGCACTGGCAGCGGACTTGGGGCTTTGTGCGTTTCCGGGCGCAGTGCGGGGGGCATACAGGATGGGGCTCCGAGAGGAGGCCGCGGGGACCGGGCGGGGAGCACGACTGGAGGTGGCCGCCCTGGCTGCCGCTGCCCTGTTTGTACGGCCGCTTCCGGATCATGTGCAGCCGCCGCCAGGAGCTGGGAACCCCGAGCACCCGCCGCCCAGGAGCGGAGGAGGCGCTGCAGGCGCTGCAGGCGCTGCAGGCGCTGCAGGCGCCGCCCTGCGCAGGGAAGGAAGGGCTGCACGCTGCTGGCGGGATGAATGAAATCAGGGCGATGAGGAGGAGGAGAAGGCGGAGCCCCGCTGCTCCTTCACTCTGGGGGCTTGGAGTCTAAAACCATTAAAAGCCCGGTGCTGTGGAGCGACCCTATAGGACAGAGTACAACTGCCCCATAAGGTTTCCAACGAGCGCCTGATGGATTCCAACTGCTGACCTTTTGGCTTAACCACTGTGCCGCCAGGGCTCCATTTAAAACCATTAGGGGGAATAATAAACAAAAGGAGAGCCGCCTTCCCTAGTTTAAAAACAAAACCCTACGGGACCACGTACATATAGCGGTAGGACATTCTGCCAGCCCGGCTGTGTAACACACATGTTTTGTTGTTATTGCTGTTTGTTCTATACAGGGAAATATTTACAAGCACAGTGCCTCCTCTTTTATACCCAAGTGCAGGCTCATCAATAACTGCATTTTTTCTCATTGCAGGTAGGGGCCGGGCAAGGGCAAACGGGGCACCTACGGTCCGGACATGAGTCTCCATTGGGAACAGCTGCTCCTGCCCTGTGCTCCATCTGTTCACTTGCACCAGTGGGAAAAGTGACCCCCAGTACCTACCCGCCAGGTGTCGTTAGAGATAATTTTCTGATATTCATAAATAGCTCAGAGATCAATACAGTAGAGTTTTAATACAATTGGAACAATAGAAGAGCACAGAGTTAAGAGCCCCAGCTCTGGCTTGGGACCCTCTGGATGCCAATCTGTGTTCTGTGTCTCGCCAGCTGTGTAACTTTGGGTTAGTTATTTCTCTAAGCTCCAGTTTTCATTCCTGTACAATAAAAGAGGGCTATCTCTCAATTTGTTAATGTTTGTTAACATTCTTACTACAATGCCAGGAACATAAAAAGAGTTATACAAATCTTGGTTAGCATTTATATTACACATAATTGGTGAATCTTCTGAAATTGTAATGTAATGAATCAGTTGAGATCATACCAGTGTAGAAAACCGATGGCTGTCAGGTGGATTCTGATTCATGGTGGCCCCACGTGTTACAGAACAGAACTGCTCAATAGGATTTTCTTGGCAATAATCTTTATGGAAGCAGATTGCCAGGTCTTTCTTCTGCCACACAGCTGGGTGAGTTTGAACCACCAACCTTTAGGTTAGCAGTTGAGCATGAACTGTTTGTGCCACCCAGGGACCGTTACCAGTGTAGGGTGGATCCTAAACCTAATCACTTCTAAGTTATATAAACAGCAGCATAGACACAGAAAGATGTACAGCCTGGGGAAGACAGACACCATATGAGGATTGCCAAGAACCAAGGAATGCCCAGGGCTACCAACATCGAAGGAATTGACAGGGTCAAGACCCTGATCTGGACTTTCAGCCTTCGGAACTGTGAGAAAAAAAAATTCTGTTCTTTACTCGAACACAGAACCTCTTGCAAATATTAGTTAATAAATTGTTATTATTATTTTTATTGGTAATACACAGCAAAGGTCATAAAGATGTATACGTGCTTTGGCTCAGCAATCCTGCTCTTGGGAATTTAGCTTAAGAAAATATCTCACCAGAACAAAATAACCATGAAGATGTCCATCACAGTGTTGTCTACATTGCACTATATTATATTTTAAAAAAAGAATTATTTGACTAAACGTGCAACAATGGAGAGAGGTTTTAATTAATTACTGTATTTCTCCTAAATAGACAAGTAGCAGTATTGAAAAGTATAATAAAATTATGAGGCATATAGAAAAGCATTTGATTTGAAGTAAAGTGAAAAAGGAGAATTTCAAAATAGTACAAACACCGTCTTTATAACTATGTTTCAATGCAACGTAAAATGCGTGCAAAAATTAAAATAGTGTGTTCGTTTGGGTGGGTCATGGGTCATCAGTTTATTTTTAGGCTTGTCTTTAATATTTCTGGTTTCTTGTTTCAAGAAACTGCTTTCTAATGATTAGAGTGCCATTGACGTTGGCTACAATACATCTATGAAATAAGATTATTCTGAGCACTGAGGGCTGGCTTGAATACCCTTCTACATAATGAAAAGCCAAGTGCAGTCAGAGGACATGGCCAGCCATGTTAGATGCAGTTGCCCCCGGGAGGATCATCCATAGAAAGTATTCGCAGCCACAGGTTCCCTTCTCCCTGCCTTCAACAGTGACCACGAAACCTTCTCCTCACACTGAGCCAAAGAGGACTCAGCAAAGGCAAGCTAGCAATGTTTGCCTTAGAAAAACAGGGAGGCAGAAACTCTGCCAAGCCCTGCGAATCACACAATTAAATCCAAGGTGAGAGAGGGAAGCTGGGCTGGCACCACACTGTCCTGTCCAGCCCATTACTCCCACCGTTAGGGGAGATAATTAGGCCGTGAGCGTGCATCCACAGTTCCTGTAAATAACAAATCCCTGCTCGAAGCAGATTCCCCCATCATTAATTCCCTAAATAACAAATCCCTGCTCGAAGCAGATTCCCCCATCATTAATTCCCCTCGAGCTGACACCGCGCTTGGTGATGATTTTGCTTTGATAGTAAACGTTCCATGAGTTCATGCTAATGGGCCAGGCCAGGCTAGACACTAAGAACGCTTACCTGGCCTGCTTGGTTTGGTAGTCCTCCACACACCTGCTCCCACTGGGTGTCGACGAACAGGGTGGGTCAGGGGCAGATGAGTGGGTCGGTGTGGGGGCTGAGGAAGGGCCTGGTCTGCCTCCAGCTCACACCTTGAACCTCCCTCCCTCCTGCCCGCTGCAGTAACCACACCAGAAGGTTGTGCTGCTCTTGATCTGGCAAAAGCCTCCCAAGTCCAGAGTCTGGACGCTGAAGACTAATTCTACAGTCTATGAGAAGAACAGTCCACGGTCAGATACATTTAGGAAACGTTGGTCACACAAGCCTCTTTATTTCATGACTCCTCAAGCCGATGGGCACACTGATTATACTGGGCAGGTATCCACATTTCTTTGGCCATGATATCCTTTTTTCAATGTTTCATAGCTTTAGTGACGGCATCACAAAGAAGAGGACATTTGGACACATGTGACTTAAGAGGGTTTATATGACTTTTTGTGGGCAGAGAAGTGGTTGTATGAGGATATGTGTGGATGCTGGGTCTAAGGGCCCTGGTTCATACTTAGGGACATTCTTGTGGAGGCTTTGAGATGACAATCACACTCCTTTGGTCTGAAAGAAATTGAGGTAGAGACTTGGGTGTCAGAGAAGAGTTTGAAACTAGCCTAACACTGATGATACCAGCCTGGGAACAGGGCTCAGACCTGTCCTGAAACTTGCTTCCCCTGAACTGAACGTACCTATCCGATCATAGGCTGGGATCTGGACACCCAGAGGCCTCCCCACCCCATAGGGGCAGAGTCCCCCGTGACCCACACCAGTACATCAATGACCATCTTGTGTTGTCAAGTGGCAGGGCTGGAGGGAGAAGCAGCGACGTGTAGAAGATTCTGAGAGTGGTAGGGGTAAGAGGGTTTGGAAACTTAATCAGTTCACCCTGCATCTAAAAACTGCAGATATCACTATCATCTAGTAATTAATTACATATAGTGATGTTTGGAGTCCCTGGGTGCTGCAAGGGGTTAATGCACTCAGCTGCTAACTGAAAGGTTGGAGGTTCAAGTCCACCCAAAGGTGCCTCTGAGGAAACGCCTGGTGATCTGCTTCCCAGAAATCAGCCATTGAAAACTCTATGGAGTGCAGTTCTACTCTGACACACAAGGGGTTGTCATGAGTCAGAATAGAGAAGGCAACTGTTTGTTTTTTTAAGAGACGTTTATGCCTAAATCGGAAGCCTAGGTGGTGTAAGTGGTTTGCGATCGACTGCTAACCTTAAGGCTGGCAGTTCAAACACACTCAGCAGCTTCATGGAAGAAAGTTCTGGTGACCTGCTTCTATAAAGATTACAGCCAAGAAAACCTTATGGAGCAGTTCCATTCTAACACATGGGGTCGCCATGAGTCAGGGGCCAACTCAATGGCAGCTAACAATAACAACATGCATAAATCCAGCCAACTGTGGTCCAGAAGGGCCCAGAGTCCCATGCACAATGGGATCCACTGGGATTCCAGATTAGAGATGGATCTCATGCCCTCCTGCGGGGGTATCAGGTATCTGCAGCCTCCCCAGTCCCCCAGCTCTGCTGCTGTTGGGCCAGTCACCCACCTGCCCTGGGAGAATCTGGTGCTCGCTGCTCCTGCTTCACCTGGCCACCTCAGGGAAGCCAGGCAACCCGCCATGTGCTCCACCTTGACCACTCTGGACGTGAATGCCCCACTGCTCCACACCACACCATGGAGGATGTGAAGCCCAGAGCAGCTGCTCAAGAGGCCAGATGATGTGACTGGAACAGGTGATCCCCTGTGGGACACACCGCAGGTACATTCTCCTCACACTCCCTCCCGTGGACTCCCCAAGTCTCCACACAGCCTGTCCTGAGAAGCTCTGTGCACCAAGTGGATGTCTCTGGCCAATGTCACACTGCTGGGCCAACATCAGGAGGCAGACAGTGACCACCCAGTCCACCCTCAGCCACCTCACCAAACCAGTGTACAGCAAAGCATGCCCACCCTGCCTGCTGCTGCCCTGCGTACCTGGACAAGGTGGTGAGAGCAATCGTGCCCACAGACGAGCAAGCAGCAAAGCATACATGGCCCATCTGCCCTGACATATCAAAACAAAACAAAAAAGCAGAATGAAACAAATGCACATACAATCAATAATTAAAGAAAATAATACCTTAATGTTTCAGAGACAGAAGACAATACCAAAACATATTAAAAAGTAGAACAAGAGGACTCCAGCAAGTGACCAAAATAATCAGATGACATTCTGGTAGGCGAAAAGGCAGTGGAACTACAAGACAGGGAATTTAAAAAAAACTAATATTCAGGAATCTCCAAGAAATTAGGAAAGAGATTAAGGAAAATACAGACAAAATCAAGGAAAAAATAGGCAAAATCAGAGAAAATACAGAAAAACCAACAAAAACATAGCCAAAATCAAGGAAAACACAAAGCAATAGAAGAATTCATGAAAATAATACAAGAACAAAATGTCAAAATAAATAGACAAATAGAAATTATATAAAAACAACAACTAGAAATCCAAAAGATAAACAACAAAATCTGAGAAATGAACAACTCACTAGAAGTTTTTAGGAGCAAATTTAAAACAATAGAAGACAGAATCAGCAAGATTGAAGACAAATCCATGGACATCGCTTTTTTGAGGAAAAATCAGAGAAAAAGAATGGAGAAAAATAAAGAAAACCTAAGAATTATGTGGGATACAATCAAGAGTAAAAATTTGCGTGTGATCAGAGTTCCAGAACAGGGGGAGAAAATGGAAAGCATATAGAAGATTGTTGCTAGCAGAAAACTTCCCAAAGATTATGAAAGATGAAAAGCTGGCCATCCAAGATGCCCAACAAACCCCATGTAGAATAGACCCTAAAAGAAAATCATCAAGAAAGGATCCTGAGACCAGCTCAAGAAAAGCAAAAAGTCACTTACAAAGAGGAAACAATACGATTAAGCTCTGATTATTTGGCAGAAACTATGCAGGCAAGAAGACAATGGGATGGCATATATAAAACCTTGAAAGTAACCCACCAAGAATAACATAGCCTGCAAAGCTCTCTCAAATATGATGGTGAAATTTGGACATTTCCAGATAAACAGAAATTAGGGAATTTGTAAAAACAAAACAAAACCTACAAGAAATATTAAAGGGAGTCCTTTGGTTAGAGAACCAACAACATCAGACAACAACCAGAGTCTAGAACAGAGGACAGCATCAGCCAGATACCAACCTAGATAAAGAACTATCAATAATAAATCAAAGCTAAAAGACTTAAAACAGGGAAACAGAGATGTCGATCTGTAAATGACGACGTCAAAACAATAAAAGGAGGAATAACCAGCATAGGTATAGAAATTTCAAATGGAAAGGAAGTCAAGGTGATATCAAGTAATGAAAGACTGGTTTAAACTTAGGAAGATAAGGGTAAAACTTCAAGGTAACCACAAAGAAAGTTAACAAAACTACTCATCAGAATAAAAACATAAAGTCTCGGTAAACACAAAATATATAATAATGAGAGAAAAGAAAATTCAAAAACAAAAGGAACTCAGCAAAGAAAGTATGAGGAACAAAGAAAATGCCAGCATCACAAAAAAAAGCACAACAGTATGATAGCAATAAATTCATACCTATCAATAGTACGTTGAATGCAAATGGCTTAAATGCACCTGTAAAGAGACAGAGAGTGGTGGAATGCATAAAAAAGCATGACCCATTAATATGCTGTCTACAAGAGACATGCCTTAGACACAAAGACATAAATATATTAAAAATCAAAGTGTGGAAAAATATATCAAGCAAACAGTAAGCAAAAAAGGGCAGTAGTGGCAATACTAATCTCAGATAAAATAGGCTTTAAGGCAAAATCAAGGATAAAAGACCAGGAAGGACATTATATAGTGATTAAATGGACAATCCACCAAGAAGACAACCCTAATAAATACCTACGCACCCAACAACAGGGCTCCAAAGTACATAATACAAACTCTAACACCACTGAAAAGAGACATAGACCAAAATCCATTGCCATCCAGTCAATTTCAACTCATAGTGACCTTATAGGTCAGAGCAGAACTGCCCCACAGGGTTTCCAAAGAGTAGCTGGTGGATTCAAACTGCTGACCTTTTAGTTAGCAGCCAAGCTCTTAACCACTGTGCCACCAAGAAATAGTTCCACAATAACAGTAGGAGACTTTAATACACCACTCTTGGTAAAGAAGAGAACATCTAGAAAGAAACTCAACAAAGAAACAGAAGATCTAAAGGCCACAACCAACCAACTTCATCTCATAGACGTACATATAACACTACACCAAACAGAAGCAAAGTGTACATTTTTTTCCAAAGCATATGGAACATTCTCTAGAATAGACCACATTTTAGGCCAAAAACCAACCCTCAATAAAATCCAAAAATAATACAAAGCATTCTCTCTGATCACAATGCCATAAAAGTAGAAATCAATAACAGGAAGAGCAAGGAAAAAAAAATCTAATACATGGAAACTGAATAACATCTTGCTTAAAAACAACTGGGTAATAGAAAGAATCAAAGAGGGAACAAAAAATTCCTAGAATTAAATGAGAATAAAAACACATCATACAAAAATCATTGGGACACAGTAAAAATAGTGCTCAGAGGCCAAATTATAGCAATAAACACATACATCAAAACAAGAACAGGCCAAAATCAAAATATTAACCCTACAACTCAAACAAATAGAAAGAGCATAGCAAAAGAAGCTCACTCACCAGAAGAATGGAAATAATAAAGATCAGAGCAGAAATAAATGAAATGGAGAACAGAAAAAATCAACAAGACCAAAAGTTGATTCCTTAAAAAGACCAACAAAATCGACAAACAATTGGCCAAACTGACAGAAGAAAAACAGGAGAGGAAGCAAATAACCCAAATAAGAAATGAGTTGGGAGACATTACAACAGACCCAACTGAAATAAAAATGGTCATAACATAATACTATGAAAAATTGTACTACAACAAATTTGAGAACCTAGAGGAAATGGACAAATTTCTGGAAACACACTACCTACCTAAACTAACACGAGCTGAGATAGAAAATCTGAACAGACCCATAACAAGAGAAGAGATTGAAGAGGTATATATATATATTAAAAAAAAATCCCAACAAGCAAACAACAACAACAACAACAAAAAACCCTGGCCAGATGGCTTCACTGGAGAATTATACCAAACATTCAGAGAAGAGCTCACACCAGTATTACTCAAAACTATTTCAGAGCATAGAAAAGGAAGGAATACTCCCGAATTCATTCTACGAAGTCAGCGTAACCCTGCTACAAAAACCAGGCAAAAACACTGCAAAAAATTACAGACCAATATTTCTCATGGATAGAGATGCAAAAATTCTCAACAAAATTTTAGCCAATAGAATTCAGCATCATATATATAAAAAAAAATACACCACGACCAAGTGGGATTAATACCAGTTATGCAAGGATGGTTCAACATTAGAAAATCAATCAGTGTAATCCACCACATAAACAGCACAAAAGAAAAGAATCACATGATCATCTCAATTGATGCAGAAAAGGCATTTGATAAGATCCAACACCCATTCCTGATAAAAACTCTCAACAAAATAGGAATAGAAGGAAAATCCCTCAACATAATAAAGGGCATCTTTACAATAAACATGTCTGTCAGATTGTCGTACTCTGGAGGCTTGTGTGTTGCTGTGATACTGGAAGTTTTGCCACCAGTATTTCAAAAACCAGCAGGGTCACCCTTGACGGTCAGGTTTCAGCTGAGCTTCCAGACTAAGATAGAGTAGGAGGAAGGACCTGGCAGTCTGTTGTTGTCGTTAGGTGCCGTCAAGTCAGTGCCAACTCATAGCGACCCTGTGCACCACAGAACGAAACACTGCCCGGCCCTGTGCCATGCTCACAATCATTGTTATGCTTGAGCCCATTGTCGCAGCCACTGTGTCAATCCATCTCCTTGAGGATCTTCCTCTTTTTCGCCGACCCTGTACTTTACCAAGCATGATGTCCTTCTCCAGGGACAGATCCCTCCTGACAACATGTCCAAAGTATGTAAGATGTAGTCTTGCCATCCTTCCTTTTAAGGAGCATTCTGGTTGTACTTCTTCCAAGACAGATTTGTTCCTTCTTTTGGCAGCTCATGGTCTATTCAGTATTCTTCACCAACTCCAAGATTCAAAGGAGTCAATTTTTCTTTGGTCTTCCTTATTTATTGTCCAGCTTTCGCATGCATATGATACGATTGAAAATACCATGGCTTGGGTCAGGTACATCTTAGTCTTCAAGATGACATCTTTGCTTTTCAACACTTTAAAGAGGTCTTTTGCAGCAGATTTGCCCAATGCAATGCATCTTTTGATTTCCTGACTGCTGCTTCTATGGGTGTTGATTGTGGATCCAAGTAAAATGAAATCCTGGACAACTTCAATCTTTTCCTCATTTATCATGACGTTGCTTATTGGTCCAGTCGAGAGGATTTTTGTTTTCTTTGTGGTGAGGTGTAATCCATACTGAAGGCTGTGGCCTTTGATCTTCACCAGTAAGTGCTTCAAGTTCACTTCACTTTCAGCAAGCAAGGTTGTGTCATCTGCATATCACAGGTTGTTAATGATCCTGATGTCCTATTCTTCTTCATATAGTCCAGCTTCTCAGATTATTTGCCTTGTTTTTTGCCAATGCCTTAAGCGCAGTTTGGACTTCTTACTTCAGTACCATTGGTTCCTGATCAGATGCTATCTTCTGCAATGGCTGAATGATGACAAATTCTTTTTGATATAGTGACTCTGTGTATTTCTTCCATCTTCTTTTGATGTTTTCAGTGTCATTTAATATTTTCTCCATAGAATCCTTCATTATTGCAACTTAAGGCTTGGATTTTTTCTTCAGTTTTTTCAGCTTGAGGAATGCCAAGTGTGTTCTTCCCTTTTGGTTTTCTATCTTCAGCTCTTTGCACATGTCATTATAATACTTTACTTTGTCTTCTCAAGCCACTCTTTGAAACTTCCTCTCGTATGGAAATTCTATAACTACTCCATTTATTCCCCCTTTTTGTTTTGTAGTTGTCATTTATAGATTGACATCTCTGGTTCCCTGTTTTCAATTTTGCAGCTTTATTTTACTTTTGAGAATTCTTTATCTTGATTGGTATCTGGGTGATGATGTTGAGTGTCTTAATCTCAGGTTATTGTCTGATGTCATTGGTTCTCTGTCCAAAGGTCTCCTTTTAATATTTATTTTAATGTTGGTCTGGTTTTTATAAATTCCCTTAATTTCTGTTTATCTAGGAATGTCCTAGTTTCACCATCATATTTGGAAGACAACTTTGCTGGATATATGATTCTTGGCTCGCAATTCTTTTTTTTCAGGGCTTTATATATGTCATCCCATTGCCTTCTTGTCTGCATAGTTTCTGCCGAGAAATTGGCAGTTAGTCTTATTGATGCCCCTTTGTAGGTGATAATTCGTTTTTCATGAGTTGCTATCAGAATTCTTTCTTTGTGGTATTGGAAAGTTTGATTATGCTATGTCTTGGTGATTTTCTTTTGGGATATATCCTGAATGGGATTTGTTGAGCTTCTTGGATGGAAACCTTCTTATCTTTCATGATATTAGGGAAGCTTTCTGCCAATAAATCTTCAAAAATTCTCTCACCGCCTTTTTGCCCCCCTCCTCCTGTTCTGGAATTCCTATTTCGTGTTAATTATTTCATCTTGATAGTGTTCCACTTAACTCTTAGACTTTCTTCATTTTTCTTCAGTCTTTTTTCTGATTGTTCCTCAAACAAATTAGCATCAAGAGATTTGTCCTCTAGTTCGATGATTCTTTCTCCCATTGATTCAATTCTACTTCTATGCCCTTCCATTGATTTATCTGTTTCTAATATTTTATTGTTAATCTTCTGGATTGCTAGTTTTTGTTTTTATATGGTTCCTAAGTATCTATTTTGTCATTTTTCTCCTGTATTGTTTTCCTGAATTCCTCTAGGGTTTTGTCTGTTTTTTCCTTGATCTCTTTAAGGATCCTATATATGTCTTTTTAATTCCTTATCAGGTAGATCCATTACCATTTCTTCCTCAGGAAGAATTTCTATTCCTTTGTTTTGCTCACTTGTTTGAGCCATCTTATCTTATTTCTTCATACGACTTGTTATGGTCTGCTCTCTCTGAGGCATTAAGGTGTTAATTAATTTATTTATATATATATTTATTGATTGCATGTATGTTTGTTTTGTGCTGATTTTTTTGCTTTGTTTTGATGTATCTGGACTTTTTGTTTCTTCTCTTTCTCTTTATAATGTCTTTCTTCCTTTGTATTATTTTAATTGCTGTTTTGTGGTGTCTGCTGGCTGGGCATGATTTCCTCTTACTAGTGGATATGATTAGGCTCATTTGTCTTCTCTGACTGGATTGAGTGTAGGCAGGAGAGCAGGTTCTTTCCCTGATAGCAAGTGACAAGTGTTGGGTGATTAGGGTCCCTCCACAGCCCTTGTGGGACCATGGGGTCCTTTCAGGTTGTTGGTAGCTGTTAGTGCAGCTGCTGGAGAGCAGGACAGGCCATCTTCATAGCCATAGGGTGGCAATGCTACTCAAATGAATGGGGTAGGCCCTTTGTGCCGGCAAGAATTCATGTCTCAGTAGGTGGTGGGAGTTTAGGGGTCTCAGTGGGTATGAGGCCAACCAGAGGTAACTGGCTGGGTGTGGAATGGGTGTTTTTGCAGCCGGGTGGTTACTGGGTGTTGACACAGGGAGTACCTGCTTGTCATTGGGTGGGGGCACTGTTGGGGCCTTTCAGGATGCACCTGGAGGTCACTGGTAATGGGATGTGCCTGCTGAGCTGGGCCAGGTGATCATAGGAAAGTTATGCAGGAGTGCATCCACTAGTTTCTGGGCTAGGCCATGGGGCACACCTGCAGGTTGCTGGGCAATGGTGCACTGTGCATTTCTGGTTACTGTGTGGGTGTGGGAAGATTGTGCCAGGCAGCAGACAAGGGGGTGTTCCCACCAGTTGCTGGATAGTGGCCACTGCGGCACTCCCGCTGGTTGCCTAGCACTGAGTGAGGGGGGCTCTCCCACTGGTCACCAGGCTGCAGACACACTCTCTCTGGTTGCTAGGCTGTGGGTACTGGGGCGCTCCCACCATTTGCCAGGCAGCAGGTGAGGGGGCATGGCTGTGGGTCACTAGGCAGTGGGTGAGGGGGCACTCTTACCAGTCTCTGGGCTACAGGCATGCTCCCACCAGTCTCCAGACTGTGAGCAAGGGGGCACTCCAGCCAGTCTCTGGGTAGCAGGTGATGAGGCACTTCTGCTAGTTGCCAGGCAGTAGGCAGGGGAGCGCTCCCACCAGTCTCCAGGCTGTGGACAAGAGGGTGCTCCCACCAGTCGCCAGGCTGCAGGTGCTTTCTTGCCAGTCACTCGGTAACAAGTGCACTCCTGTCAGTCTCTGGGCTGTGGGCACAGGCAAAGAGTCGCTCCCTCCAATTGCTGGGCATAGAGGCAGAAGTTGTTCCTGCCTGGCTGCCCAGGTTATTGAGGCTTGTCCTGTTTAAATATGGGGAAGGGGGACTGCATGGAGCCTAGCTAGCTGGGGGACCTCTAGTTGCTACTTTACTGTTTTACTATCCAATGGCTATTTCCTGGCCTGATGGTCAGGCACTGCCACTGGTGAGTAATCCTCTCCGCAGTTCCTGGCTCCCACCCTTCTCCGTGGTTGACAGGATCACTGGAGCTCTTGCCCAGTCTTCCTGTACATTCTCTTTTTAGCTTTGGCTTGTGTTCTGCTCGCCTTGTTTCATTCCAGGTTTGTTTACACAGTATCTCTTTCTCCTGTTGTAAATTCCGTGCAGTTGCCTTCCTGTGCTCCTCACCCTGGAATGCTGCCTGCTTTGTCCCAAGATGGACACACTGTGCCTGGCTGGCTGGCAGGGTGCTAAGGATCCATAAATCTCCACGTCTGCTATTTCTGTCTCTTCTTCCACTCGGATCTTTGTCTAATTCCTTAGCCTTCTGTTTGATGTTCAGGGTTCCAAGGTTGTCGTCTGTATCTTTCACTTGGTTTCTCGAGTTTTTGTTGTAGAGGGATGTTATGAAGCATCAGTCTAAGTCATCATCTTCCATTTCTAGAAATTTGATTTGAAGGAGGAAAGTGAGAGTACAAATTTGAACCCCAGTCCTTTGTTTCCAGACAGGGCTCTTCCTAAATCACCTCTTTCTCCTTGAGAGGTAGACCCAGTACACGGTCCTTTTAGCCTGCCCCTCCCTTTCCACCAAATTGTCCCAATCCCCTGAAGAGCTGCCACTTCTGAGAAGACCTGGAGGCTGAGAGGTCTGGGAGGCTGATCACTGCCCAGGCTTCTCCTTATTGGGGCACAGCATGTCCAGCATGTTTGGCACCTTCCCATGGCTCCAGCTCCTACTGCCTGCTCGCCTGTGGAGAGGGATTGTAATGAGGGATGCAGGAGGCCACGTGAACTACCCAGGGGTGGTATGAAACCCATACCCCTGAGAGCTGATCATGGGGCAGGGAAAACGTGATGGGTGATCCTTCGTGTCTGCAGCTGTGCCCAGCAGCTACTCCAACATGTGCCTGGTTTATGAGCAAATTGCTGAGAGTTTTTAGCCTTTGGGGCACAGACATATTTCTCTATAATTTAAACAGAGGAAATCTGTCCGTGTCAAAATGCTTTCCGCAGGATCTCCCACCCCTTTTCCCCTTGAGTTTGGTTGTAGGGAGAAGAGGCGTCAAATGAGAGACAGTCACAAATCTAACACAAGAAACTTTCCCTTTCCGCATCAGTGACAAGGTCACCCTCTTTGTCATGAGGAACCAGCTTTTGTCCACAGCAATGTGTTAATCTTCAGTTCAAACACAGACAGGTAATCCTAAAGAGATTATTTTCACCTCAATTTCTGCTGTGCAAGTGATGGGAGCTGATAGGACATTGTGCCAATGGCCAAATGTGCCTTGTACTGACCACAGATGGACGGAAGAGATACGTGGATGGTTGGCAGCTCTCCTCTTGGTAG
Source organism: Trichechus manatus latirostris (assembly GCF_000243295.1). Taxonomy (NCBI): domain Eukaryota; kingdom Metazoa; phylum Chordata; class Mammalia; order Sirenia; family Trichechidae; genus Trichechus; species Trichechus manatus. The sequence goes on from NW_004444064.1 coordinate 3,528,176, forward strand.
GTGGCAACATTCTACCTGAAGTCAGAATTTCTGCTCTGGAGGGGTTCAACATAAAGCAATGTGACTTACACCAGCAATGAGAATGTTGGCTTCTCTTTAGAGACATTTAAAGACTATCTTATTAATGACTTTTTGAAAAATTCAGAGGGTTCTTTAGCATGCACTAAGGAAAGCTCTAGAATAAATAACTTACAAAAGGTGAACTGTAGAACGAGATGAATTCCCTATCTCCCTGGGTCACCCAGGCATCCGTGCTAAGCTGATTAGTTCTGGGCAAAAGGAGAAAAACAAACACTGGTTTGAAGGTCACCCTCTTCTGACTCTGCTTAGAAACATTTCAGCTCCAAACAAGCCTTCTAGTCTCAGTCGTTCATGCACCAACTCGAGATTGTTTGCATTCCCTGTGTGAAAGAGACCATCAGGGAGTGGAGGGGGAGTAGATGTCACAGGAGGTGCATCTATGCATCCACCGCATGGGTGTTCCCCGACAAGACCCACTAGCCCCAGGGGAGGGTCTTGCCTGATCAGACATGTAGTAATCTGTGCGCTGGTGATGGACAGGCCTGGACAGGGACAAGGAACAGGCCGTGGTGCACTAACTTGGATCCAGGGAGCCCTAGGGTTGCCTGAAATCCTCCCAGAGTGCTCCGGTCTGGGGCTGACCTACCTCTTTGGCGCCCTGGGTTGTGGATCCCCAGGGCACTGGGAGAAGGCTGCCCCTGGGATCCTGCAGCCCCGAAGGGATGGGTTGGCTGGGGAGGGGGCTGCAGGAAAGTCGTTGCAAGTTGTGATTTTGTTTTTGCTGCCTAATCTCTGAAAGAATTTGAAAATCTGTAACTCTCATAATACTTATAGTTTACAACTAAATCTTTTCATTATAGGCTTTTGGTTGTTTTTTTTACAAAAGATATGATTTCTGGCCTAATGTAAAGATTGCTGTTCTAAAGTAAAGCAGTTTCATGACTCTAAGTGTATACATGTGTGGCTCCTTCGGCCTTTGCTCCATCACCTGCCTAGGCACACCTGAGCCTCCTGGCCCCAGCCTGCTCCACACATAGTGTTGCCGTGTCACCTGCTACCTGGTTCCTGCTCCTGGATTTCCGTCACCATCTGAAGCCTTCCCCTCCCACCCCAATGCTGAATGAACAAGAGCCACGGAGGCTGGATCTGTCTCTGTTCAGGAAAAGCTTGCAGACACTGTCGCGGTTCATTCACAAAACCTGGAACTGTGCTCATGCACGTGTTCAATAAATATTTATCACGTGGATGTGATACGAACGCATTGGAATCTAAATACTACAAAGATTCAATGCCTTCCACTGTCTACTTTAAATGATACACAGATATAAGTCCTACAACCTTCAGAAAGTTTTCATCTTTCTTGAAAGTAGTTCCACTTCTCACAGAATTTAACCTCAGGGAATATATTTTTACTCCTGAAAGTCTTTTATGCTCACCCTATCATACTTCTCTGGTAGGTGAAAACAGCTAACACTTTTGACTGCTAATCAAAAGATTAGAGGTCCGCCCGGCTACCACCACTGACTGCTCTGACCAGGATCACAACAGAGGGTTCTGGACAGAGCTGGAGAAGGATGTAGAGCATAATTCTAACT
>NW_004444064.1:3530085-3550699 GCF_000243295.1 Trichechus manatus latirostris
AAAAAAAAAAGGTTGAGAAGTTAGAGGGTTAATATGTTGTGGGGTTGTTAACCAATGTCATAAAACAACATGTGTACTACTGTTTCATGAGAAAAAAAAAAAAAAGATTAGAGGTCCGTGTCCACTTAGAGGCACCTCCGAAGAAAAGCCAGGTGATTGGCTTTCAAAAAATCGGCCATTGAAAACTCTGTGGAACACAGTTCTACTCTGACACACATGGGGTTGCCATGAGTTGCAATTGACTCCCTGGCAACTGGTTTATCATACTTCTGTACAACAAAATATTTATATGAATCAAAATTAAATTTTATTTCTCTGACCAAAAGGCTTTGTTAATATCTTCTGCGTTAAGCTATCCTTAAAAGTACTATCAGTTCACAACTTTTCAAAAAACCAAATACATATTACAAATATTGATAGACAACTATTACACATAAAAGCAGCATTTTATTAAAAATGCTTCCTTTAATGAGATGACTAGGGCTGAGGGTTTTCCCCACCAATTGGTTCCTATACCTGAGCATCAAGATACTCTCTGTTCCTGTAATATAGGGTTCAGCCTCAACTGTATTCCTAGTCTTGTTTTTACAAGCAGAAATAGTGGGAAACCTGGTCTGCATCAATACATAGGTAAGGGGATGTGTTATAGTAATGTCCCTCTGCAGTTTGAACTCCTCTAAGTAAAAGTCCAAAAATCAGAAGGTGATCTGAAATAAAACCTATTGAAAGTACTTTTATGCTTTGTCAACTGTCAAATCAATTAGGTTTTCATTCAGTTATTTCAAAAGGTAAAGAGTAGAAGTTAATTGACTTGCACAAGGTTACCCAGTCAATCTTAACTTCTGGGAAGTTTACTAGAGGCTTCCCCTCAATTTACCAAAGGACTATCATTTATCCACAATTCTCTGTCACTTAGCTGCACTTTACTTAGCCTAAGATATTCTGAAGGGGCTGGGAACATTAAAATGTTAATTTCATTACTTTTTTTTTGCCAGTTCAATATTTTTTGATAAAATGCTTTCACTACCATCATTTTAAATGAATGTTTATTGAAACCTTGGAGTTGCAGATCTAGCTCATTCTATTTATGGAAAATGTCCTCCATGTAACCTAATCCTCCTTGTCAAACCAGTGAACCAATTTGGACTTATTTTCTGTCAGAAAAAGTCTGACCTACTTTTTCAATTCATGTAAGTGTTCACATGCTCTCCCAGGGACATGAAAAGAGAAAACCACTGAGAAATAAATCATAGAGTACATCTTGTAAGATAAATTACTAAAGGCTAAAGATTCTTTTTAAAAATGTAGCTCTATTATAATTAATTGGAACAGTTTATTATAAGTCATTAAAAGAAATTGTCTATATACAGCTTTTCATAATTTGTAACAACTTTATGAAATATGTAGATACATGTGCAGATGATTTACTAAATAGTAAAAGACTTGCATATATGTGTGTATCACACTTTATTCCCAGAAACTAAACACTAAATAAGAATCAAGTATAAAAATCGTAAGTGTCATAGCAAAGCACCAATCTTACACTCTGTTAGGAATAAAAGCAAAGAGATTTATTGGGAGAAGAAAAGATTTGCGAATCAGGCCACACCACAGCACCCAAGCAGGAAATGATAGTGTTCCAAATTTCAGGAAGAACAGTGAGGTTTTTATCAGATGGAGCAAACAAAGGACTATGTGCTCACAGGCGTGAACAGAATATGTGGCAGAAAGTACCAGGGGGTCACGAAGCGACAGACCTTCTTAACATTATCAATTCTATTTTCTAACCTCCTGGAACATGTTGACCAAGACATTCTTGGATCAAGTTGGGTAAACATTCTTTGGGAAACGTGTTAACGAACAATTCCTTGTAAAAGATAAAGATTTGACCCTTGTTCCTTTTGTGTTATAAGCGGTTAAACTTTTACAAGAAGTTGAATTGTCTTTTCAGGACAGCTGGAGCAGAGACTTTAGGCCAGTCTGCAGTTTAATTCAAAATGGAATTTACTTTAAATCTGAGTCAGCCATCTTAGTTATGCCAAGCACCTTGGTTTAGGGGTCTGCATACAACTCTCCCTTTTGATCAAGCCTCCACTTGGGGATGCAGATCACCCACAAAGAAGTTACTCATTCTCTGCAAGAAATTAGCATCTCAGTGTTGGTTACTCTTATTGAGCTTTTAAGACCGTAGATGCCAGCTCTGTTATTAGAGGTGGCCAGGCACCATCCAGTGTTACCTTGCTATTGCTTCAGGCCTCATCTGGGGCAAGGTTGCAGACAAGGCCACATTAGAGGAATAACTTGGGATTTTGGAAAAAGGTCTGATCCAAGAACTAAAATTCATTCTCCTTTGAAAAATCAGTTTCTTCCAAATACATAATTCACTGGTTAGATGTCTTGAGGGTCGGCTATGGCAATGAGATACATAGTGCATAATATATTTAACAAGCCCTGTAATAACAATTACATTGATTAAAAGGAGTAGGCAGACTAGTAGGAAGGAGTGTATTCTGGATCTGATACTTTGGGGGTAACAAGCTAAAAATATCAAAGAAGGAAGGAACAGTCAAAGGGGGAATGGTACGTAACTAGGAGGCCTTTTGTTGTATTTTAGAGATATCCTTTTCTACTTTGGCAGTGTTATTTACCCATAACAGCAAGAGGTATTGGCAATGGCACAAACTCCTCCTTGCTGAACTAGGAGAAAATCAATAGTTATTCTATTATTTAAAACAATTTTAACAAGAGATTTTAAGGATTTTTGTTGAGCTATCATTCCATCATCAATACTATCAAAAATCTGAGCCTTAGTGGCAAATAGATTGTGAATAGATTTTTCTAATAGTAATATACCAAAAGTGGGAACAGGTGCTTGAAGAAATGACCAAGCCTATCTGGGCCTATCAGCGATGGGATTATCTTATAGGACAAACTCTCTTTTCTGTATGGACATTAATTTCAAATCACTGTTCCACGTCATTGAATGAATGGATACCCATGGGAAATTCAAGGATACCTAAGGTGCATCAGCTCCATATATTCCAACCGTCTAAGTATGGCAAGGACAAAGTGTATGGTGAATCTTTGGACTTTCTTCCTCAAATAAGCTGATCGTCCACATAAAAAGACATATCCAGGTGGGGCACATAACATACATGTCCTGGTTCAAATATCAGGAAACAGGATGGACTGACTGACTCTTTCAAGCCAGTTTGCAGTCAATAAATCATCACAAATAGATAATTCTCCTAATCCTAGGTGATCCTGGAGTCAGGCACAAACTGGGAGATTTTCATTCTTTTTAAAACAGTTATCCACTATTGCAGAATAATACTGAGTGTCACCAACAAAAAGATTGCATCATGTGGGAAAAGTAAAACATACTTCCCAAGCACAAGTAATATTGAAACAGGAAACTGATAGATAAGTGGATAATTCTGGAGGTAGACATACCTTGGCATGAGTGGTTTATTTAAATGGTTTTTCAACGTCAGTAGTTAAATTAGTGTAAATTTATAATCTAAGACCGGTATAGCAAGAGGATCAGTATGGTCCTGTGTAGACTAGGGGGAGGAGTGACATATCCAGCATTCAGTCATATTACTGGTGCTGGTTACTGACTTGGTTAATTTGATAAAATCCTTTTCATTCTAAGCATCCGTGATGGTTATAATAAACAGAAAGAGTATACTTATTAAAAATTTAATAATGGAGAGAAGGTTAATTAATCTAGGTTGGTAAAAGAAAACTTGTTTTAAAGGCTATAAATATCAAACAATGTACAACTTCAATAAAGGTTCAACTCACTGGGTCAGAGTTAAAGATATTTGATTATTACCAAAGTTATTAAGAAAGAATTTCACAAGTTTTCAAAAACAGTCTAAGCTATTAAGATACCAGCAGTTAGGGAACGGAGTCCAAAAATCTCAGTAGCTTGCATGTAATCTTCTTCCCCAATATTGGGATCAGCTACCTGCTTCTGCAGCTGCCAGCTTCTCATCAGTGGAATGTTTCTGTCTTTCAAATCTTCTTTTGGCAGATGATACGTCCAGATAGGTGCTTTAGTTTTCTTCAACTATTATACATGAATCCAAGTGTTAATTCCTTCTAGTTTTGCTGCACAAGGGTTAGTTAAAAGAACTAGATAAGACCCCTTCCAGCGATGTTCTAAAGAATATTTTCATTGATGTCTTTTCCTGTAAACATAATCTCCAAGGTTAATATTAAGTAATAGAGGATAGCCAGGTTTTTGCTCCTCAAATGCTTCATTAATTTGCAAAAAAATGTTTCTTAGAGTACTGCATTAGAGACTGACAATCTTTCAATAGTTTAGGTTGCACTAAGTTAGGGTCAGTAGAGGCAATACAAGGAAGGATCACAGGCCTTCCAGTAACTATTTCATAGGATTGAGTTTATGAGGTCCAGAAGGCATGCTTCTTAAATTTAGAAGGACTAAAGGGAGAACTTTAGCCCAGGACAAACTTAAGGATTCACAAAGCTTAGCAAGTGGATTTTTTATTATACCATTAGTTCTTTCTACAAATTCAGAGGATTGAGGATGATAAGGACAGTGCAATCTCTGGTATATGGGGAAAATTCTGCATAATTCTTGAATTACTTGTCCAGTAAAATGGGTTCCCCAATTACTGCAAGGATTTTCAGTGCTCCCCAAGTGAGTATTATGTATTCAAGGAGCTTTTTTTGCTACAAAAGAGGCAGTGGCACGCCAGCAGGGGAAAGCCTCTACTCAATGTGAAAGTCTACAAATCACTAATAAGACATATTTATAACCATTTGAAAGTGGAATCTGGATAAAATCTGATTGCCATTCAACCATAGATCCAGAAGGTAAAGGGTATTGTCCAAGTACAGTCTTAAGATATTTCCCAGGGTTATGACAAGGATAAATAGGGCAATGACTGGCCATATGCTCAGCTGCTTCATAAAATATTTCCCACCTATATATATATATATATTCAATTTCAATAATTTTCTGTCTTCCTAGATGAGTGTTCTTATGTATAGCCCTCATCATAAGGACATGCAAAATTTAAGAAGAACAATTTTATCATCAGTCTCTAATGACAGTTTAGTGTCAGAATCTTGGTAACATCTTGACCTTTTCAATGTTCCAATTTCATCTGACAGGGCCAGTTGTTGATGTTTCAAACTTTTTTCTCTGGTGAATGCAAAAATACTAGTCATTTCATGAGAGGAGTTCTCTATAGCTTCTTCCAGAGGCCCCTCTATAAACTCTCTGGCTATATAATGGGGGCAACAATAATTTGGGAAGCAGTCAGTTTAGCAGCTACATCAGCAAGGTTGTTTCCTCTAATCTCTTCAGTTTGTGGGACTCCTTTCTGTTGGTGGGCCTGTATTTTGATTACAGCAATTTCAGAGGGGAACAACAGGGCATTTAAAAGATCTGCTACAAAAGCTCTGTTTTTAGTAGAGTTACCATAAAAGGTTAGGTGCCATTGAGTTGGTTCTGACTAATAGCAACTCTGTGTACAACAGAATGAAACACTGCCCAGTCCTGAGCCATCCTCATGATCGTTGTTATGCTTGATCCCATTGCTGCAGCCACTGGGTCAATCCATCTCTGTTTCCATACTATTCCAAAATCATGAACAACTCCAAAGGCATATATGGAATGCTTAAAAATATTCATGGACTTTCCCTTAGCAAGTTTACAGTCTCTACTGAGAGCTATAAACTCAGTTTGTTGGGCTGAAGTGGCTTTGGGGAGAACTTGACTTTCAAGGAGGTCAGTAGAAGGTGTGACAGCATAACCTGCCTGGTAATGAGAGTCAGGAGTTGGTTCCAGATAAGGTCCATCTACAAATAAATGAATACCAGGATTTGTCAAAGGAGTTCCCTTTAAATCACTATGGGGAGTCAAAAACTTCTCAGGTCTAGCCAATCATGGACAATCATCATCAGTTACAGAAAGAAGAGTGGCTGGGTTTAATGTAGCCACTGTATGTAGTCTAATATTTGAGGCTGCCAGAAGAAGGATCTCATAGGAGGTGAGCCTGCTGGCAGATAAATGTTAAGTTAAAGCAGAGTTAAGCAGAGCAGACACAGCATGGGGTACATATACATCTGAAAAGTTTCCCAAAACTATATCAGTGATGTTTTCTACTAATTTTGCAGTAGCAGCTATGGCCCTGAGGCAAGGGGGATAGGCTATAGCCACAGTTCTAACTGCAGGCTGTAATAACCTACAGGCATATTTTATCCTCTGTGTCTCTGTGTAAGAACACCTAATGCATTACCAGAAACTTCTTGTACAAATAAAGTCTAAATGATAGTTAGGGAACCCTAAAGAGGGTGTGTTAGTCAAAGCCTCTTTCAATTTAGTTACTGCCTTTTGATCTTCTGGGGGTAGGATAGAATGGATCAGGCTCAGGGATTTTCAAGTATTTGTATAGAGGTTGAGCCATTAGAGAAAATTTAGGAATCCAGGCTTGATAATAGTCACGAATTTCTCAAAATCACTTTGTTTCTTTGTTTTAGGTAAAGAAAAGGCTGCAATAGCTTTTTTTCTCTTGGGGTCAATAGAAATGCCTCTGCAGAGATTAGATGACCTAAGTGTTTGACAGAAGGCTGGGCTAATTGCAATTTTTCTCCAAAAACTTTTTCTCCAGCAGCTAAATATTTTAATAAAGTTATGTTGAACTCAAGGCAGGCCTATCAAAAGGTGGAGCACATCAGTAAGTCGTCAACATATTGTAACAAGGTAGATTCATTTGGAATTTGCAAAGGTTGCAAATCTGAATTGCAAAATCTGAGAAAAATAACTAGAGGATTCAGTAAATCCCTGAGACATAATAGTCCAAGTAATTGTTGGTTGTCCCAAGTGAAAGCAAACAAGGTCTACAGTAATACTGAAAAAGTCACTACAGAGGTCTACTACAGAGACATATGTCACATCAGGGAGAACATTAGAAAGCAGCAAATGTGGGTTAGGGACAAGTGAGAATCTAAGAATGACAATGCAGTTAATTGCATGTAGGTCCTGAGCAAATATCCAACCACAGTTGCTTGGCTTCTTAACTGGAAAGACAGAAGTGTTGCAAGGACTGGTGCAGGGGACAATTAACCCTTTTGAAATAAAATTCTGAATAATGGGAGTTAGTCCTTCCTTTGCTTCTCGTTTCAGTGGATATTGGGGAATCTTAGGCAAGGGCGTAGATGTGTGTATTTGGATTTTAATAGGTTCAGTGGCCAGAACTTGATCAATGTCTCTAGAAGTTGTGGCCCACAGGGTCTCAGGAATATGAGAAATAATATCAAGGGGAAGAAAACCTAAAAAAGCAGAAGTCAGAAGGGGCATAATAATAGCTTGCATATGGCAAAAGCCTTCTTCCTTTTGAATGTTTTCCATCCCTAGGTTGCGACTCTCAGGCAAAATTAATAATATTTCTCCCTTTTTATTAATTGTAAATGGCAATTCCATTTAAATAAAATATCTCTTCCTATTAAATTACCAAGGGTATTAGGGCTAAGCAAAAATGGATGTAGTTCCTCAATGAGGCCAACAGATATTTGCACAGGCTGATAATGAACTGATGATTGTTCTTTATTAGTAACCCCCACTATTTTTTAAGTTTTTGTACTCTGGGGCAGGGGATTTGTAAACACATGGTGTTAATGGCAGATAGGGTAACTCCTATATCAATTAAAAATTGACAGGGTTCTACATTGAAGTACCTAGTCGTTTCTCCTTGAGGGTATAGAGCTACCATAGGAAAAGTCCCTGTATTGTCTCTGGACCCTCTTCATTCTGAATCAAAGGGTGGAGGGGTGGAGACCTTTTGTTTCTTCTTCAATTTAAAGTATTCATCTTTCCAATGGCCGGGTTTCTTACAATGTGGCAGAGACTGGTTTTAAGTCCATTGGAAGGTTTAAAATTTCTTTTCTGGGTAGGCCCTAGTAGCTGCTGTAAGTGAGAGGCCATTGATTTGTTAGCCTTAGCAGTCTGTTTTATTTCTAAGGTTTAGGAGAGCTTATGAGCTAAATTAGTCAATTTCCCAGTGGGAGCCGCCTTCCAGTCTAAACAACGCCTTTTAACTAAGGCTGAAATTTCAGCTTTGAGGCCAAATATAAATACTACATTAAAGGCTTCTTTAGTTTCTTTGTCTAAAGGATCTAACCCAGAATGTCCCAAAAACTTCTGGAATAATTGTGCTTGATAATCATATACATTTTCATCTTAATTTTGTATGCAAGAATGAATTTTTGCCCAATAAACTATCAGGAGAAGGCTTTAGGGATCACTTCAAGTAACTTTGTGCCCCTAACTTGAGCTTTTGCTAGAAGAGTTTCAGCTGTTTTGCCTATATCCAAGGCTAAACTATCTTGGGGTTTTTTCCATACAGCATATATTAACCACAAATTGGCTTCCCCAGGGCCAATTAACATATGGACTAATAGATTTAAATTGGACAACCCAGGCTGATAAACTTCAATAAGGAGTTTTAAATTCTTTAGCGAATTTTTAAGGATCTTTGTCTAAATTTGGAAAATCTTTCACAGTGCTATGTAATTCTGTGTGAGTCCAGGGCACAAAATAAATGATAGGGTTCTTGAGAATTTCTCTGGTACCCACGTCTGATTCTGCAGGATGAATCTTAAAAAGCATTGCAGGAATGGGTTTTGGACTCTCTGGCTTTGAATCTTTAGCAGATTCTCTAGGGAAAAGAGGACGTTCAGGCAAAGTGTTTTCAGAAGGATAAGAAGGCAGAGGAGGATACAGAGGAGCTGCTGCTGGCAGAGGTTCAGAGACAGCTGCAGTGGATGGTGTAAGTATAGCACAGCTCTGAGTTTGTAATTCCTTATTCCGTTTATTAATTTCAGAAATTGTATTCTGCAATTCTTTATTGTGTTTAGTCAGTTTGGAAACTGTATCCTGCAGAAAGGTTATTTTGCAGTTTTGATGTCTTTTAGAGGCCTCTAAATGCCAATTAAAATAAGCATCCCCTTGTAAGTCTTAATCCAGGAGACTTTTTGTTCTAATTTACTGCACAGAAATATTAATTTAGAAAGATCAAAGGTTCCCCAAAGCGGCTCCTGATCTTCTGAGCTACCTTTGGTAAGGTCATGCCAAGTAGACAGAGACAAAAATGTCAAAGTATCAAAATGCTTGTTCATGTAATGAGCAGGAGTCCCTGAAGGAGGCAAGTATTGCTCTTATATTTGGCATTTCCCATGTTCCCAAAGGCAGTGAAAAGTTAGCTCCAGAAGCTTTTAAATAAAAGCTCAGAGCTTTCAATGTCTCAGAACCAGATAAGGTTTTGAGATCCTTAAGCAACAACTGTATGGAACCCCCAAATTAAAGGAACTTATGTTCCGTTCATAGAAACAGAAAAGAAAGAGAAAGACAAATCCGACAATAAAACTAAAGGAGCTTCTACACAAAGAAAGTGGAGGCTCCGACGTAAGAGTTGTTGCAACTGCCGAATCCACCGTGGAAACAGAAGACCCCAAAATGGCCCAGCCTAGTACTGTCGGCCCGAGTCCTCAGTGCCTTGGAGGTTGCAGCAGTCAAGTCACCTTCGGATTCCTTCATGGTCGCCAAGAAATGTCATAGCAAAGCACCAATCTTACACTCTGTTGGGAGTAAAGCAAAGAGTTTTATTGGGAGAAGAAAATACTTGTGAATCAGGACACACCATAGCACCCAGACAGGGTATGTTAGTGTTCCAAATTGCATGGAGAATAGTGAGGTTTTTATAAGGCAAAGCAAACAAAGGACTACATGCTCACAGGCATGAAGGGGGTACAGGGCAAAAAGTTACAATGGGATCATTAAGCTACAGACCTTAACATCAATTTTGTTTTCTAACCTCCTGGAACATGTTGACAAAGGCATTCTTGGATCAAGCTGCACAACCTTTCTTGGCAAACATCTTTTAACAAATAATTCCTTGTACAAGCTAATGATTTGCCCCTTGCTCTTTTTGTGTTGCAAGCAGTTAAACTTTTGCAAGAAGTTGAATTTTCTTTTCAGGATAGCAGGAGCAGAGGCTTTAGGCCAGTCTGCTGTTTAATTCAAAATGGAGTTTAATTTAGATCTGGGTCAGTCATCTTAGTTACACCAAGCATTTCAGTTTTGGGGTTCACATGCATAAGAAAACATCTCCCACTAATTTTGTTAAACATCATGGTCAAAGTTTTCCTTTGTGGTTAATGAAAAAGAAAGGTAGGTATTGCTAAAAACTAGTTGTTCTGGCAGCTGGCACATTGTAATATGTGTTTTAAGTATTACTTAAGAATATTCCCTCCTTCTATAGAAAGTAAAAGAGACTGAGTTGAGAAGCTAGGATCTTACAAGATAGTGAATTGTAAGTAAGTAAGCGAGTTGAACAAGCGTGGGTAGGAGAGGGTGGGGGTACCAGGAGACCCTAGATATTCATGGGGTAGTAAACCACCCTATGGTCCTTGACTTGCATGATGTCCTTCTGTTCTCTTCCTGAGATAAGTAGATAAAAAGCCAGAGGCATTTGTCTGGTAAAGAATATAAACCTCTCTAAGTCAAATTCTCAATTGAATCTGTTGTAACATTGGTTCCCTCATAGCACCAGTTGCCATCAACACTGACTCACAGTGATGCTATTTGTGTCAGAGTAGAACTGTGCTCCTCAGCGTTTTCAATGACTGTGATCTTTTGAAAGTAGATCACCAGGCCTTTCTTTGGTGGTGCCTCTGAGTGGACTCGAACCTCCAACTTTTCCATTAGTAGCCATGCATTTAACCCTTTGCTTCACCCAGAACTCCAGTTCCTTGATTAACTAGAGCTAAATAAAAATCTTTGATATGTGTTAGTTTAAACAAACAAAAAAAGATGTTTATATTCCCCCTCTGACAGTACAAGAATTTTAACAGACTCTCATTTTCCCTAATCTCATTACCACAACCTTGATCCTTTGGATGTTATCTAGGCATTTAAGTTTGGGTTATTAAGTGTATGTGTCTTAGTGACCTAGTGCTGCCATAATAAAAACAAACAAAGACCCACAAGTGGGTGGCTTTAAATAACAGGAACTTGTTTTCTCACAGTTCTGGAGGCTAGGAGTTCGAATTCAGGGTCTCGACCATGTCGATTCCTTCTGTGGGCCTCTCTCCTAATTTCTGCTGTCTGCCACAATCCTCAGTGTTCCTTTGCTTGTAGATGGGCCCTTATATGGTGCCTATCTTCCCCCTGTGAGTGTCTGTCTGCCTCTATTCTACCTTTTTTATAAGGCACCACTCAGAAGAAATTGGTTTAGGACCCACTCTATTCTGGTATGACTTCATAAACATAACAAAACCCGTGTTTCCAAACAGGCTTACGTTCACAGGTACAGGGGTTAGAACTTCACATATCTTTTGGGGAGACATAATTTAATCCATAACAGTACACATTCTCTTTTACTTCGACATTAACGTTTTAGAAATGACCATGACCACGAACTGACCAACGTATTGATCATTTTTACTTCATGTGCCTGTTGCAAGATTTCCTAAATTTTGTTTCTTGATTTAAGCATCACATCTAAAACTGTTCTCAAGATGGGCCATTGTGTGGCAAAGCTTCAAAAGCATTGTGTGCCTGAGAATTTTTTTTAAAATTGTGGTGAAAATATACATAAGAAAACATGTGTCCTCTCGTCAATTTCCACATGTACAATTCAGTGACATTGATTACTTTCTTCAAGTTGTGCACCTATTTTTGTTATCCTTTTCAAAATCAAACCACCACCCTTAACATAAACTTAACGCCCCTTAAGCAAAATTCTTCCCTTTCCTCTTCTCTCCCACCCCTGGTAACCACTAATAATCTTTGACTTCTATATATTTGCTTATTTCATATGTGAGATCATACAGTATTTGTTCTTTTGTGACTGACTTATTTCACTCAGTATGATGTTTTCAAGGTTCATCCATGTTGCGGCATGCATGAGGACTTCATTTCTCTTTATGGCTAATATTCCACTGTATGAATATCCCACATTTTGTTTATTCATTCTTCTGTTGATGGACATTTTGGTTGTTTCCATTTTTTGACTATTGTGAAAAGTGCTGTAATGAGCATTGGTGTACAGGTTTCTGTTTTTGTTCCTGTTTTAACTTCTTCTGAGTATATACCTAGGATTGGGATTGCTGGGTCACATGGTAGTTCTATGTTCAACTTTTGGAGGAACTGCCAAACTATTCTCCATAGTGATATCAAATTACAGATACCATCAGAATATATTCTAACATTTTAGAACGGACAGTCCAGGAATTTAAAATTAGCTTCATGAACATTCTAAAAGAGATAAGAAAGCACAAGAAAATCGAGTAGAATTCAAAATAGTGAGCACAACAGATGAGCTTAAGAATAGATTGGGTTTACCATTCCAAAGGAAATACTCAGAGATGTGTATGATAACAGTAGAAGTGCTAATATCTGGCTAGCAGGGCGTCTGTGTAGGTTAGTGCCCACACCAGCGAGCTGTGAGATATGCAATGAGGCCACTACATATGAAATGACATGTTGGGGCTTCCTTAAAGGACAGAAAAAATGCCAAAGGTATGGGAGAAAAGAAGGCTTAAGTGAAACAATATTAGCCAGATGTTGACAATTGTTGGAGCTGATACACAGGAAGTCATTATAGTATTCTACTTCTGTGCATTTGAAATTTTTCGTAAGAAGTTGTTAAAGTTCTAGCATAGACTTTTAAAATAGACTCTTTTAGAGCAGTTTTAGGGTTACAGGAAAATTTTGCAGAAAGTATAGAGTTCCCATTACCCCTTTACCCCCTGTACACACTTTCTTCTATTATTAACATCTTACATTCGGGTGGGACATTTGTCACAATTAGTGAGCCAATACTGATTATTATTAACTAAACATTATTATTAACTAAAGTCCATAGTTTACATGGAGGCTCACTCTTTGTGTTGTATAGTCCTATGGATTTGGAGAAATGCATAACGTCATGTGTCCACCATCACAGTATCATGCAGAATAGTTTCACCGCATTAAAAATGCCCTGTGCTCCATCTATTCATCCCTCTTTCTCTCTGAATCTGTGGCAACCACTGATCTTTTCACTGTCTCTATAGTTTTGCCTTTTCCAGAATGTCAGAGTTGGAATCATACAGGATTAGCACAGACTCTTTAAAATTCCATTTCAATGGTACTCTAGGAGCCCTAGTGGCATGATGGTTAATAGCTCAGCTGCTAACCAAAAGGTCGGCAGTTCAAATCCACCAGCTGCTCCTTGGAAACCCTATGGGGCCTATAGGGTCTGTCCTATAGGGTCGCTATGAGTCGGAACTGTAAGTGCTCATGGGATTTTTTTCACAGAAGCAGATAATGCACACAGAAGAAAAGTTTAATGCTATAAAATGAAAGTTTTCCAAATTTAAAAAGAAAAAAACTAGGGAAGTGTCAGGAAAGTTTTTAACTTGAAATCATTTACCTCCTTAGAGAGTCGGCTAAAATGCATTTCATTAACCTAAGACCTTTCTGCATCAGCTAAGTCACGTGGTGGATCAGCATGCTTGACTTTTCTTCCCAATGAGTATCGCTCTGACACGACATGAATTTATTACTTGTCATCCCCTGAAAATGTGGACACTGTGAGCTCAGGGACTGTGGTCTGTCTACAGCCGTTCAGTCACTTGGCTCAGCTGCCATGTTGCCAACACTTTATAAATATGTGCTCCAGTAGTGAAAAATTCTCAGGCACAGCTCACTCCCGTTAGAAGGGCAATGATCAAAAGAAAAAAGAAAATAAGTGTTGACGAGGTTGTGGAGCAACTGGAACCCTCATCCATTGCCGATGGGAACGTAAAAAGCTTCAAAAGCACTGGTATGCCTGAGAGTTTTTTACACATCCTTTCACGTGTAGTGGCCTCAGTGAGTATCTCACAGAGCCTAGTGGGGACACTAAATGACACAGACACCGTTAGCCAGATGTAGCACCTGTACTGTTGTCATTCACATCTCTGAGCACTTCCTTTAGATCTTCTTTTTCTTCGTCTCTTCCTTTCTCCATTTGGTCTTCACATTGTAAACCCATTCTATTATCTAGCCCATCTACTGCATTCACTGTTTTCAGTTCTGTTCGGTTCTCTTACCTCTTTTGGAATGTTCATAAAGCTAATTTTAAATTCTTGGGCTGTCTGTTCTAAAAGATTAGAATATATTCTGATGGCGTCTATAATTTGATCTCACTTTAATTTTCAAATGTCCTATTTCTCCTTCTGAGGTCATTTCCCCCTGGTGTTGGCTACTTGATCAGGGGCTGTATATGGGGAAGGTGGACCCCAGCGCCCCAGGGCCCCAGGGAGCTGAGCGGGTAGGGAGAGGCAAGTGAGCCCAGGGTAGGGAACCCCAGGAATCAGTAATCCTCATCACCCCTTACCCATAGGCCCCAGGCTTGCACCCTTTGCAGTTTTGAGAGACAGGCCTCAGATAATCACTAGCCCTTGGGGTCAGGGGCAGGTGGGGAGGGGCAGCAATTGCCAGAAGCCGATCAATCCCCACAAACTCTCAGAGCCTCCCCAGCACAGGACTTCTGTTCCTGAGGAATCCCGTTAACCAGATGCTATGGAGTCAACCCCAACTCATGGCGACCCCATGTGTGTCAGAGTAGAACTGTGCTCCATAGTGTTTTCTAAGGCTGATTTTTTGGGCAGTAGATAGCCAGGCCTCTTTTCCAAGGTGCCTCTGGGTGGGCAGAACCTCCGACGTATTGGTTAGCAGCCAAGCTAACCATTTGAACCACCCAGAGACTTCAGAGGTGTGCTGGTAAACGGTTAACAGCCCACCTCCAAGGTATGCATATTTATGTGTATAAATTTTACTGTACATTTTATTGCTATAAAAGGAATAGCACACAATTTACAAATAATAATAAAGTATGTAATACTCTATTGTAACTTCCATGTAGCCAACTGGTTCTCACAGCATGCTTTCGTTGACTTGTTGACCTCTCATAGCCACAGCCAACACGGGGCTGCCACTGCTGTGTAGGTCTGACAAAAGCATTGGTTGGCATTGTCCCTGTCAAGGAAGACAAAGGTGGAACAATAAAGCTCCGTGGGAATTCCCTCATTCCTGAGTGACTTCTTGGCTGAAGTGGGTAATAGTTTCCAAATACTGGAAGACTATTTCTCAATGATTTGTGCCATTCACAACGGAGAACCTCCATTTTAAGTTGAATCTGCATTGATGTTTTCTCCTTCACTTTCTTAGGTCTAGAGACAGTCATGATGAACCAAGCCCTGGCTGTGTGTTGGCGGGTGTCTGCTGTGTGAGGCCAGTGACCCGGGTGTGGGAGGGGAGAGTTGTTCACACCCTTATGGACTATTTGCACAACTGCCAAATAACCTCAAGGGCAGAGACTGTAGAAAAACGCAGCAAAATAATCAGCAAGTGACGCACTTTCCGTATTTAATGTAACTTATTTAATTGTAAACCTACATAAAGTAATGTTAAATAACGGCCTGCAGAACTCTTGGACCTCCAACCTTCGGGCTGCAGGCCAGGCCCACTTCCAGCTCAGAGACTCTGCTCCGGCTGTTTCTTTGCCTGGAAAACCACTTTCTCAACCCCGTGATGCCTTTCCCATCTGGCACCCACCTCGCCTCCTGGGAGGCTGACCCCGCCATTATTTAACACCGCCATTGGCCCCACCCTGTTCGTCTCACTGGCTGTTCTTTCTTGTTGTCCTAGAGCGCCCCTACCACGACCCTTACTGTTTATGGTGGTCACTTTCTATGTCTTTGCCCCAGAGAACGTGCGCCCCCCCGAGGCAGCGATCTTTGCTGCTCTCTGGGATCTATTCCCAGCCCCCCAGAGCAGAGCCTGACGGCAGGGCGCTCACTGCGTGGATCTGCTGGATAAAGTCTAAGAACCTCACACTCAGAGCTGGGTTTGGTGGGATTGACTAATGCAATATTAAAACAACCCTTTCTTCTCACATGGTCAAACTCAGAGGTCTCTTCGACCTCTCAGAGGCCCCCAGTCCTGTTGACACACACACCACTGAGCAACAACTCAGGGGCCGTGCTGGCCCATGAACGTTTTTAAAGGAGATAGCCCCGCCACGCTTTTCTATGGAGCACCATCAGTCTTTTTCTGGACACAGTATTTTCCTCTTAATGTTCCTTTCACTGTGAGAGAACAGGTTTAAAATAGATGCAAAAGACAGAACCAAGCTGTGTGTCTACAAAGGAGCTGCTTTGTATGTATGTGGGGCTTCTGGCTTTTCAATGAATTTCCCTGACTTTTTAAATTGTGGAAACGTTAGAAAAACAGATAAATTACAAAAGGAAAATAAAACTAAATGCATCCCAACCCCACCATGACTCCGACCCTTCCCAGCTGTTCCGTGTGTGCATGCACTTACGTGAAGTATACACATTTCTTTACAATCACGAACTATAAATACTGCTGTGTAGCCAATTTCCCATAAAATTTATTATGACTGTCCTTCCAAAACATGAATGTAATTCTGCATTATGATTTAGTAGCTGTACTGTTCACTGCACCAAAGTATCCTACCTGGTGTAGCCCATCACCTGGAGCTGGGTGTCCAGGTTCTTCCCCAGTGTGCTCATGCCCATGTAACCTTGACCTTCAGAGAAACTTGACAGCTTATCTGCCTTGTACCATTGTCCCTTTTATAGATGGGGACACACACAGCAACTATGTAATTTTCCCCTTACTACCATCCTATACCATAGCATTCCATACCATTCCATTCCATATTATACACCCTACCATACTACACCTTTCAATACCAGTTGCCTCTCCGTCAACCCCAATTCATGGCGACCCGTGTGTGTTAGGGTAGAACTGTGTTTCAGTTTTCATTAGCTGATTTTTCAGATCACCAGATCTTTCTTCTGAGGTGCCTCTGAGAGGACTTGAACCTCTAAATTTTGTGTGTTCACTATTTGGACCACCAGGAAGATGGTGAGAAGCAGGCTTGGGGGTGGGGGAGTGGGGGGATAGGGTGGAGGAGAAATGAAGAGACCACCCAGTCAAGCAGACGTGCCGAGTGGCCGGTAAGAGTCACACCTGAGGACAGGACCGGAGTAGCAAGAACCCCGTGGCTCCCTTGCGTGGCATTTACCCTAAGGCCACAAAGCCACGTTTCCCAATCATGCTCACTGGGATTGATCCCCAAGCCTGTCCTCCAAGAGAAATAATCTGGAAAAAGTCTCGGCCACACTGTGGTAGTGAAACAATGTGTTTTTATTGAGAGTGTCTCGGTCCTTTGTCTACATGTGACAGCGTCTCATGCTCGGTCCAGCTGGTCTCGTGTGGAGGAGGCTCATGCAGGTGACGCAGTGATATATACACAAATGTACATACAGAGACACGGAGCACTGCTTCTTCGTGACAAGTTTCTTGGCTGAATTACATTCATATAAAATGTCCAGATTCTAAAGTCAAATTAAGAACGTGTGACCAGAAGTCTGAAAGTAAATCACTTTGGGGCTCACTCCCTTCAAGTTCCGTAAACTGGGCTTTGAGTCCTCATGAGCCTGTTCACAAGAGCTGCCACCGGCTTGTACCCACCACCGCTGCCACCGGCTTGTACCCACCACCGCCTGCAGCGCATGGGACCAGTGCCGTGGGCTCTCTGCTCGTCCCTCCAGACGGTACCCGCAGCAGTGCACACGGCGCGGCCGGGACAGGGTGGACCTGAGAAAACGCACACACCCTGAAAGCCACAATCCCTCCACCCACTCCCAGCACCTCAGAGTCAAGCACTTTCCCAAATTCATGGCACAGCTCTTCCCGCAGGACTGGGGCCCAGCCCCCCCCAGCCCCACACCTGCGGGGAGGGCCTGTCACACACCTGTCAGGGGACGAGGACACACAACCAACACGGACACCCTGCCCTTTACCCGGGCTGGGACGGACACAAAGCAGTCTTCTGAGGAATTCTCTAACCCCACAGAATTCAGATGGGAAAGATGGCAAATTTTATGTCTCTTGCTGAATCAAAGATATGATGGGCATACCTCGAATCTCTGTGTGAAATAGTTTTAGAAATGGAAAAGATCCACCTGTGTCCAATTTTCTTTTTTAAAAAAGACAGGGGAGTGCAGCCCCCCCTTCCCCCATTACTTGCACTGTCAGAACCGCCAGCTCCGGGCAGACTCGCGGGGACCCTCCCCTCCTCAGAACGCACCCGTTTGGAGTTAGAGGGACAGATGCCGTCTTTACGGAGAAAGCAGCGATTGGCCAGTTAGTGAAACTGTCTGTCTGAATAAAAGTAAATCTAGAGAAATTAATATCTTGCGAGATGAGGGATTATACACTTAAAAATAGAATAATTATTTTTAACTACAAAGGATGATGTTAAATTAAGACTCAGACTCAGAGCCGCAGTTCTTTGGTGTCACCGCCTGAGAAGGAGCAGAACTTTCTCGCCCTGAGGAAGGCTGGTGGAGGCAGCACAGGCCCGGCCCACACCTGGTCCCGGACGCCGGCCCAGCCTGGAAAATCTGCGCTTGTGTTAGAAGCCCCGTCCCCACCTGACACCTCCTTACAATGCTGACCTCCCCGCCGGCCCATGGTCCCTCCCAAAACCACCCAGAAAGGTCCCTTGGGTCTGCTGCGGCCTGGTGACCTCAGGAGGGGACAGCACAGAAGACAGAGTTCCACAACTAACTAGGAATTAATACTTCAGGTTTAGGGCAAAACAACAAAAATCCTCTCACACTCGCCAAAACGTCCTCAACAGTTAAGATTTTCCCCCAAAATCCAAGTTCTTGATCCTGTCAGATTTTCCATGACGTCTCTAAAATCCTGACCAAGGACACGGGATGTACAGTAACACCTTGGCACAGCGGTTGGTCTGTGCTGCGTGTCGGTGCGGTCTATTGGTGTGGCCTGTTCGTGATGGGCTGGCGTTTCCTTTTCGCTGACGTGGGTGAGCTATTCGAACTGTACCATCCTAGGAGCAGGGAAGTTGCAGGGCCTGGCCCCTGGCCAGCAATGGGACTTCCAGATGGGGGTGTGACAAGGGACATGGTGTGGCTGTCCCACACCACACCCGCCTGGCTCTCCCAGCTGCCCAGGCTCCTCAGAACCTCACCTGTTCCCCCACCAGCACCCATCGCCCGGCCCACCCCTGGGACAGTGCTGTGGAAGGGACGGTGGGCCTCACCGTCAGTGGCCCCTTAGACACGCGCCTGACAAGGCACCTGTCTACCTGGGCGTGGGGGGGGATGTTCTGCCCCGTAGTTGCCCAACAGGGGAAAACACTCAACACCCTGGGTGACCAGTTTTGTGTGCATATATATCTCCACTAGACTCCGTAGGTAAAATCCATATATTTTTTAAAAACTAAGTCTATCTCCCAATCCCCATTAGAAAAAATAGGATTTCATAGACCAGAGTAAAAACAAACACCTACAAGGCCTCTCTCCTGGCCTGTCTGACAGCCTGCTCTGTAGAAGGCCGTGCGCGGCACACAGCACCTCTCGCTCTGCAGGTCCAGTGGGACCCAGCACCTTCCACTGCACCAGGTGGAGGCAAGGCCACCTGGACTGGTTCGGGGGTCACCTTCAGAAGGGAGGAGGATGCTGGTTTGAGCAGACGTTGGTTCCTCTGCACAGGCCAAGTCCTGACGTATGCTGGCCGAGGTCACAGCCAGGGCGAGGACGTGCCAGAATGGCCTGTGTGGACGTGTGGGCAGAGGCCTTGGCACATGAGGCTCAGGTGCATCCTCTCAGAGCCAGGGTGCCCATTTCACATCTCCACTCTCAGCTCTCATGCCTGGGCAGTGACCATGGCTGCTCTGCTCTGTGCTGACTCTTCCTGGGATGACGTGGTGGTCCCCCCACCCCTCGGGGTGACCGCATTGACAGGGTGGCTTCGTATTGTGGTGTGGGGCCAGCCCATCTCTGCCAGGCACAACACCCAGCTCAGGCTGACTCCAGAACCACAACTGTGGGCGCCAATGACAGCAGGCAGAGCCCTTTCTCTGTGGCTTCTCTCTAACCCTGAAGGGGAGTGACAAGGGAGTGGGCCTGTCTCGGAGCCCAAGCTGGGGTGTCCACGCAGGTCTCTCCACCTTGCCGGGGCCACATCCTTCTGTGAGGCATCCTGTGCACTGTGGGTGTAGAGTAGTGCCCTGGCCTCCACCCACCAGATGCCAGCAGGACCCCCTTCCATTTTGCTACCATCAAACCTGTCTCCAGACAGGCCCGGCGTCCATGGTGGTGAGGATCACTGTCGCCAGCGGTGAGAGTCTCCAGATCACCTTTGCCACAGGTGAGAACCTCCACATTACCCTCGCCAGAGGTGAGAACCTCCACATCACCATTCACCAGTGGTGAGAACCTTCAGATCACACTCACCAGCAGTGAGAACCTCCAGATCACCCTCTCAGCGCTGAGAACCTCCACATCACCATTCACCAGCGGTGAGAACCTCCACATCACCATTCACCAGTGGTGAGAACCTCCAGATCACTGTCCCAGCGGTGAGAACCTCCACATCACCCTCGCCAATGGTGAGAACCTCTAGATCACCCTCCCCAGTGGTGAGAACCTCCAGATCACCCTCGCCAACGGTGAGAACCTCCAGATCACCATTCACCAGTGGTGA